>NC_056749.1:249841891-249894391 GCF_019279795.1 Protopterus annectens
CATATTGTTTGCATGTCAATAAAAGTGTAATATCTTGATAAAACAGGTCTAACTGCTGGACTGCATGTGTATATTCTGGTATCATATGGTAATGTAGATTTGCAATCATGTAATAGTACTGTTGTATTAAAGGAGTTCAACAGGTTTCTCTAATGTATTCCTCAACTTCATGGCCCTTTTCCTCCCTATTTATATTGTCCTCTGTAAAGCAACAACAATAAAGCAATTACAAGTTTTATAATTCCCCTTACTTCTGTAACAGAAGCCTACCTTCTCATACTGTGATGGTTTCACTTACAAAATGATTCTCTCACGTTTGAATAAAGCTTGCTGAAGTCGCCCAATTACTGACATCATGGAGGCCAGGCAGTGCAGGTACTTTTTTTTTTTTTAAATCATTTCCCTCCCCCAAAGTGACATCACCACAGCCAACATCTGATTCTAACTAAAATAATAAGACCCACCCATTCTGTGATGTCATGGCTCCCTTGTCCTTCCCCCAGCCTGAGTGCTGTTCATTTTATTCAGTAGTAGTGTAGTAACACCGATGTTTGGAAACACAGAAATTTGGTATGCATACTTGTACATTCTGCAAGGGCAAATGATGCTTAGGTGGTGTATTGCATGCATATTTCTCTGTTGTATTTTCACCAGATACTGCTAGTTTGCAGTGCGGGAATAGAAAGATTAAAACATTACCCTGGTATCAGATGTGGCAGTGCAACATATTCATAGTGGCTTAACATGAGAGTAGCTCTAAGCAAGCACCATGTGAAACCTGAACAAGCACCTAGAATTATTCAGTGCAGCTTCCACACCTTAAGTCTGAAAATGAATTCACATACTCACATGAACAGGAGTAGCTGCATATTGATGGCTAAAGGTGTATGGGCATGTCGGGTAGTTACTACACTGCAAAAGTGGTATGTAATGGTGGAGATATTTGGACGGCATGAGTAAACATACCAGTATATTAAAGCCATAGCACCAATTGAACTGGAGGCTGGCAAATAGATTTTGTCCATGCACAAATATTTCAACAGTGATTCTTTGCAGTGGCATCCATTATCTGATTAAAGGTAAGTTAACCTTGATGTCCTTTATTTAAAAAAAAAAAATCAATAAAAAATTTACTTTGTTATAAGTGACTTCTGGACACAAGAAAAAGGAAGGGGAAAATATAGCAGTGTGGTTTGTATGTACAAAGACAAATCCAGGGACACTGCAAAAGGTTTTTTTTGCAAACCAACCAGTGGAGTAAAAACATATGAAGGCAAACACTGCATACCAACACACTGTACATGTAAATCTCAATTTTTAACAAGGTGGAAGCATGAAGTGATACCTTAACACTTAAATTAATAAAGATCTAAACTGGTTAACAGTACAAATGTTTTATTCTTTAGCTCCTTGGTGCAAGACCTTACTGGATGTGATTGCAGTCAAGTAAGGCCATGGCTATAGTGCAGCAAAAAATGTCCCCTCTAACAAAGGAAATGCTAGAGCAAAGATTAAATTACATGAGTCAAGCACCCTGCTGAGATCTGCCAATCAATGGAATTACCAGGTCATATTACCCTCGGGACTTTGACAGCTAGGGAAGCTAAGTGTTATGGGAGGGGAGAAGTAAATGGACTGGAATTCATTGTCTCACAAATTAGTGCCATTTAAACTAAATTAGAAAAAGGCAGCAGTAAACAGCACTTTGAGTGTGTTCTGTGGCATTGCACTGTTTCTGTTTTAAGTAGTCATCCAGCAGCAGGAATGTTACTTACACTGTTCTATTTTACTCAGTACTTTGTGCATGCGCAACATCTATGAAATGACAGGAACTTTAGGCAAACGGAGGCCTGCATGATGTAACATTTTTGAGCCAAACAATGATTTCTGGGATACTGGATGGCAACCTGATTTATCCAAACCACGTCAATATGCCAGCCTCCAGGTGGTCAGAGTCTGGAATTACATATAAAAATATTTAAAATCCTGTAAATAATCCCAGAGTGCTGTTAAAGTGCAGGAAACATCATGATATGATGTTTTAAACATGTTTTTTGAGTCTGTGGGTGCGGTACTCCTTTAAGCACTGTTACCCACACCATGCACCATAATTTGAATGTGTAGGAATACCTGTATATGACAGGTGTAATCCCCAAAGGCCATTTAGTACAACTGAGAGACAAATAGACAGTAAACAGGGAAAATGCAAACAACAAAAACTAAATCGCACATGCAACTGAGATGTGAACTGTTGCTTTTTTAGCACACACAGCCACGGTTTGAATCCTGCCAGTGGTAGTAGTCTGTGTGATGCCCGCACCCTGGATCAGCAATCAAGGAGCCTCAGTCCTCACCACTGACACCAGAGAGGGCAACTCCTAGATGAGGAAAGGATAACTAATACACACAGTAAAGTACAATTTCCCTTAAGTGCACACAGAGATCACAGTCAGTCTGGGGCTGGTTGCTCCCTTGCTCACCAGATCCCCAATAAGACTCCCCACTGGCACAGCTATAGGGTCCACATCTCAGCCTAGCTGGCAAGCTAACCTCCAGTACACTCTCTGTCCAACCAGTGCTTCGTGTCCCTACTCAGGTAGCTGACACACACCCATACTTTGAGATAGGTATTTATACAACTTCACAGACACTCCTGGGAAAGGCTGACACAGATTCTCTAGCTGTGCCCCTTTACCCAAACTATATGGTAGTAATTACTACCCACCCAACTATATATAATCAGCTACCCAAAGGCGCTTGAAAGGGTGTCCATATATTACTGTGCAATATTATAATCCAGTGGTAGTATGACTAACAGTTAAGGCTTAATTTGGAGTGAATTAGACAGTAAAATCTGTAAACATGTAATGTACTTTAGATGTTAAATTATCTCTACATAAACCAGTCACAGGTAAAGGTTTTAAAATATTTAATAATAAATAATAAAAGACAAGACAAAACTATTACAGTACAATGCTACACAAGTTCAGAGATCACATAGAAACTTAAAACAATAAAGTAGGAAAGATCTAATTTCAAACAAAAATACTTAGTCTAACTTTCCTCTAAGTTTAACTATACCTAAGAGAAATCACAGTGCTATAATCCTACTTACATTCACAAAGCATAAGCAGTGCTGGGTTAGATGTCCAAGATCAAAATGCTTACAGTCTCTAACTGAACAATAGTTTTTAAACACTAATAGCTCTGCTGAGGCCCTCCCAAATTACATAATTTTGACACTTAGTTTTTCTCAGGCCACAGACTGCATTATTTAGCAAGCTAACACCTGCTCATGAAACTACAACAATACAAGGCATTTCACATATACACTCTAGCAGAAACCAGGGCAATAAAGAACATTCCATATGTAAATTCTGGCCCTTAGCTTTAACCTTAAAACAATGGGCATGAAACCTTCATCCAGACCCACTGGAGCTGACTTGTAAACATCAGAGATTCATAAGATCTTTTCAGCTTCAAAAGACACATTTGAAATACTTGGCTTGGTTTTTACAGCAGATGGCAATGTTGCAACAATCTTGAAGTTCACATTTTACAGTGTTTTCTTTCATTTAAAAACACAAGCCTGTATTTTACATTTATTTATACAGTTGCTAGAATTATGTATCAAATTCTATTTGACTAGACTGGCAGCCTTCACCCATCTTCCTCCAATCTTCACCGTCTGCATACAGAATCATACCCCACAACTGTACAGATATGTCCAGAATGTCTATTAAAGTGATCCATATCTATTGTCTATCAACCCATCACCCTGGGAAATCAGTGGGATGATCCAGATGTATAATCAGCAAACAGGAAATACAACTGATTGACACACATCTATGACAAAAAACATGGAACACTAGCAACTCCCCAATAACTTATATGACTAAGAAGCCACGTATGTCCCATTTACACCCCAACTTGTTAAGCTGTGGTCAGAGTGTGTACAGTAACAGAGTGTGATGTATGTGCATAATAGTAATGCAGAACCTGGTACTTTGTGTGGGAACATTCAGGTAGTGCTAATAAACATTCCTCCCACAGGTATGTCAGATACCAACACTGTGCCCAGAAATACAAGAATGATATGCAGTTGCTCTGAATAATGAGGTATTACACATCACTGTCACCCACACATTCCTACAACATATAACTGTCTAAGACATCTGTATAAGAGTGTTGTTAATACAAGGTAAGAATGCACAGGGGATCGATAAGACAGAAAGCAGATTGGAGATATACAGCAATATCAATATAGCAGACACAACCGTGATGTACAGTGTTTAAGTTGTAGCAGACACAGCCATGATCTGAATCCTGGGAGTGGAATTAGACTGCATACAGTTCATATCCCTCAACTGTGCACATGAGGCCAGAATGTCCAGTATATGTGCCTATATCTGCCTCCTGTCCCCCTGTCCCCTGGTAAGTCTGTGGGATGATCCCAGATGTGTAGCCGGCAAACAGGGACTACAAGTGATTGTAAACCATCATGAGAACACACATGTCACAGTAGCAACCCCTAAAACTGTTAGAAGAGTAATATTGCAAGTATGTCATTTCTACACTCCCATGTTGTCAAGCTGTGACCATAGTGTGTACAGTAAGAGAGTGAGAAGTATGTGTAGAATACTAATGTGTAATCAAGAACTTTGTGTGGTAACAGTCATGTAGTGCTAACAAACATTGCTCCCACAGGTATGTTGGATACAAACACTGTGCTGAGAAATACAGACCAGTATAACCTGTACTGGTACTGTCCACCCTAGTATTGTAGGTAATTGTGAGTGTTGCAGTTTCTCCGAATAATAAAGTATCACTGGTCACTGTCACCCACATTGTGCTACATAATATAATTGTGTAGGAAAGCATGTATATGTGTGTGTCAGGTCATTAAAGGTGGAAGAGGGCAATATTCTAGATATGTCCAGGCACACCAGCATGTGCTCAACACATGGCCAGAGTCTGTGCAGAAAGAGTCAGATAGCATAGTGCAAAACATCAACCCAGAATCCAGGCATATGTGTACAAACAGTTAATCAGTGTTAACAAACATTTCCTCTACAGGTATACCAGGTAAGAGGTGTATACTGCATGTAAAACCGGTTCATGTGTAATGATGATGACATCCATATCACTGTCCAAAATAAGGCTATAGGGTAGTGTAGTAAGACTTGTAAGGTACAGATAACAGCACTGACTAGGAAAGTAATGTGGACTACAGGAATATACTTTTTGTTAATTGACATCTTTCTCCCCCTCCACCTTACCTCCAACAATAATCAACATGCCCACTCCAACTGGTATGTAATGACTCTGATAATGTCCAATTGTTTGATAAATATTTTAGTGGTTCCCATGCATGTGCATATTGAATTATTCCAACATTGTTGGCATGGTATCATCAATGTACCTGCATGCTGTTCTTATAACCACTGTGGTCCCATATATGCATGTGTTTTGTTTGCTATGCAACTGCTTCGTATCTGGTGTCTGGGTTAATGGGAATATCTGTGCATGCTGTTATACCTAACCCAGGAATGTGTTGACTATTACTAATCCATATATGATGTTGAAATCCGAACACTATAGCATGCTTGGGAAGGGTGGTCCCTGTGGACCCACCTGTCCCACCTCAGCTGGCCGTGGCACCGGGCACCAGCATGTCTAGGGCCCAACCCCAGACCTCCCTGTCCATTGGTCCTGCACCACCTTCTGGTGGAACCACCTCAGAGGATGGGGCTCGCCCCCCCCGGGAGTGGGCACAGACAGGCACCTGCCACCCATTGCCAGGTCAGGGTCATGGTGCGTAGAGCAATTAACGAGCAGTTTGGTGCTCTTCTATGCCAGCTCGAGGGCCGCATGTCACAATTAGAGAGTCAGCCTGGCTCTGCAGCTCAGCTCCCAGCACAGCCACCTTCAGGGCTGTGAAGGTGCAGTGGTGACTGCCCATGGGTGGGGACCTCAGTCCCACTGTTACAGCTAGGGGGCTTGTGGGTTTCCGATATCCTAACACCCCCCATCAAGGTGTTTACCCCCCACATGTGTCATATACTGCCCCTTTATGCATCTTGTTTGTCTTGTCTGTTAACCTACCCAACCTAACCTGCCTCCCCAAATATACCTACTACCCCTCCCCAACATCCCACTCTCACCTGAATAAAAAATAAAAGGGCAATCTGTTCCCCCCAAAAAATCTCACCCCATACATAGCTGTCCATTTTGCACACTTGTCCAATGACACATATAATCTGGTCTAATTGGCATCACAACTTATTACTGTTGTCCTCACCCCTCTCCCAGGGGTTTGAGTGTCCAAATCTACCTCCAAATTCAGTGTATATGCACAGCTGTTGCTGTAGAGGAAATGGGCAGCTATGGACCTTCCCTACACCCTTCCTGCACATCCCTAGCTATTTTCCCTACTGTCTTTTCCTCTTTGTGCCCCTTTTTCACCACTTTCCTATCAACCTTTTTTTCTTTCCTTTTAAAGAAATTAGCACAGGGGTAAGCGGGAGTAGGCACTTTTAAGCAGCAGTAAGCAAGTCTAAGCCTGCTTGCGTGGGGGTAAGCAATGCCTACACTGGTTAAGCAATTTAGAAGCTAACTGAGTATAAGAAACTGTAACCAGAAGTTAGCAGTGCTTACCTCTGCACAAACTCATGCAAACCCGCTTACAACTGCTTTAAACTGCCTTAATCACTCTGTAGCTAACGGCCCGTATTCTGCCCAGCAACAAAATAAACAGTCTCTGCAAGGCTCAAACGCAGGACCCTGCATACCATAAACAAAGTGATTTACCACTAAGCCATGCCAAATATACATACATTTGATGTTTTCAGGAACATATCATCCAGCCCAGTCATGCAACAGTACAGAGAATGTATACCAACATTTAGATGTATGTGTGTATAAATATATTAATATCTAAACAGATACAACATATCCATATATGTGTGTATATATATATATATATATATTTAGAAATATATACATATATATATATATATATATATATATATATATATAAATATATTTGAACATTTATACATCTAAATGCCTACATCGACACATGTATATGTCTACACCTATATGTCTACATATACACAGCAAGTTACATATATGTACGCAGATATATATCTATGTAGGTATATACCGACATAGTTATATATATGTAATATATATATATATATATATATAGGTATATATGGCCATACAGCCATAGATAGCAATGGTAGATTAACTAAAACATATATGTCCACATGCACCGTTAATGGGGTTGAGAGGCCCCAAACAATATACATCTTGTACAAATAGGCATATCTCCCACACAGCCAAACACGTCCGCCCTGCAATACCCTGCCAAGTGTTGCAGATCCCATCACCAGGACATGACACAACATGGGCACAAGATGTTAACAGTACTACATCCCACCTGTAGGATGTCAGGTTGGTATTGGTAACATATCATGCAGTACAGTCTGGCTCCCCATAGAAATGTAAAATGTGGAAGCTATCAACATCTCCAGGATACAAGGATACATATACACAGACACATATATGCAGATACAGATATACATATATATATATATATATATATATATATATATATATATACATATATACATGTGACATATATATATATATATATATATATATATATATATATATATATATATATATATCCCCCTTTACTTTACCAAACGACACTTCACCGACGCCGGAAGACCGAGACGAAACGACCGACAGGTAAGTTGACCGAAAAGGTGATTTGCCGACAGCCGAAAGACCGACAAGGGTAACGTGTGAGTGCGACTCGGTAAGTGTGTGATAGTGATGGAGTTAGGAGCGGCGGTCAGGTAAGTGTGCGATATTGTGGGATTTTGGGTTAGGGTGTGGGAAAGGTGAGTGTGTAGTAGTGTCGGAGGTAGGGTTCGCAAGGTAAGTGTGTGATAGTGACGGACTGTAGTTTAGGGACGGGTTAAGTGAGTTAGGTTTAGAGTGCGGGTAGGGTGAGTGTGCGATAGTGACGGCTTTTTGTTTTGGGGTGGGTTAAGTGAGTTAGGGTTAGGTGCAGGTAGGTTAAGTGTGCGATAGTGACAGTCTTTAGGTGTAGGGGTGGGTTAAGTGAGTTAGGGTTAGGTGCGAGTAGGGTAACTGTGCGGTAGTGTCGGACCTTAGGGTTTGGGTTAGGGTTAGTGGATATGTGATTGTGTGTGATGTGTAGTTTATGTTGTTTGTGTCGGTGTAATTGTGTTCGGTTTTGTGAGTTGTCGGTGTTGTGTGGTTTCGGTTATTTGGGGTCGGTGTTTTGTGTGTCGGTGAAGTGTTGTGTCGGTAATGTAAAGTAGACCCATATATATATATATATATATATATATATATATATATATATATATATATATATACATGTGACTACACCTACACACGCAGATATAAGTATAGTAAGATACTCATGTAGTAGGCACACACAATATGGAATAGCCACTATGCTTACAGTTAATACCCTAACAACTGGACACTGGATGAGCCACCCATACAAATGACATTTGTTGCCTGCAACATATACCCATAGAGAGGTCATAGGAAAAAACACCACACATGGGTTTGCAGAAATGGAATACCTTTATTTGTGTACTATTACAGATGTATATGCCATGTCATATAGCTGTTCAGACACTGACATCCATATAAACAGAGTAATGCAACTGTGAAACAGTTATACTAATACAGTAGTCTGGAAAGTTCCACAGCTGTTGCTGTCCAGGCCAAGCCCTTCAAATTGTGCAATAGTAAAGACAGACTGGGCCACAATATACCACACAATCAGCAGTAAGTGATGCAGGTGTATAGTCCAGCAGCCCCTATCTACTCTCTGCACACAATCACTAGGTGATACAGACATCAGTTGGCCAAATGGGATGTAAATGTTACATAACAAGGCATAACTGACACCATCACAGGCACACTGGCAAACAGAACAGTCTGTATGGCAGGAGGCAGTAGGCCTGCAGTAACCCACGTAATGTAAGTAATGTCAAGGTAGGTGAAATGTATGGTACTGTACATCCAGATACCTTAAGGTAGCTCACCCCTGATACCCCTACATTTTGTAACAACCTAGGTTATGTATGGTGCATCCCCCCTGCTAGACTCAATAATACAGGGCCATATACCACTGTTGCATACACTGGCCTCTGGAGTGCATATGGGCACACATGTATTGTGTAGGTGAAGCCCACACCTATATGGCCCCAGCCCCACTGTATGTGTGGGGGATACAGCAGCAGTGGACTGCTGGCAGGAATGGCAGCATGGTATACGTATATGTGCATATATATCACTATCTGTATATGTGTAGACATATAATGCTCTGTATATGTATATTTCTGGGTGTGTACATGCATATCTATGTACATATAAACACCCATCTATATATACCGATATGTACATGTGTAATTATCTATATAGATATCTGGATAATCATATGTACATATATATTCACCATATGTCCTGAACATGGGGTGTAGCCCTACCTCAGCCCCTATTGTCCCAACTCCATAGTGCAAGGGGATGTCAGTATGTATAGCAGGTATATTAGTAGACTATTGCTACTGTAATAGGGATTGTCTTCACAGACATGATGTGTGTGGGAGGTCACATCTGATTTTCACATGTGCGCCATTGGCTACTGACAGACACCCTAAGGGCATCATAGTACAGTACCGCTGCAAGCACGTAATGCTCCTGTGGACTACAGCAGAGATATTGGCCAATAGATGTGGACATTATGACACACTCTGTACAGTCCAGAGGTATACACAGAACCCCTTAGTGCAGAACATGTGGACCACGCCTTACAATATGGATGTTAACAGCCATGTAGATGGGTATAACACATAACGAATGGTATACATTCGCACCCATAGGTTATGCATTCACACACTCCTGTCTGTCCTGACACATAATAACTGCTGGTACAGAGGTGCCATGGACACACACTACCCACTAGATATTGACATACATATGTACAGCATCCCACTGCTCCGTCTGACATACATGACTGCTAAGGAAGGCCTGGCAGCAGTACATTGGTTAAGTATTTGCACATGACATCTCACTGGGTAAGTACACTAAGCTGCTAGGCATTTAACATAGCACTGTGCAGGATACAGGCAGACTGGCTCAACACTGGCCTACATCTCCTAGGGGGGAATGCACACATACCTGCATATATAGCAGGATCTACAGGCATGTCACAGCACAGGGTAAGATACACCTGTATGGAAGTGCATAACCACAACCAATATGAACACAGCCACAGCCACATATGGTAAGCTAGCATAATATTACAATATATGGACTATTTGTTCAACACCATCCTCATATGTGCCACTCACACACTAACCCTACATATACTGGGCCACTACACAGTGTGGTCTGATGCCTGTCTGTAGTATGGGACATGTGTGTGTATGGCCCTACAAACATGTAAGCCAATACAGTAACATACAGTGGAGCAGCATGCACCATCAGATAGGACGGGACCTAGAACGATGACATCTACCACAGTCTGTACACTGGCAAAGGTACATATTGACAATACACACACTGTCAACATTCACCTTACGTACGCAGACCTCAGTACTGTACAAACAACCATAGACTGTCCAGATTATGTCATAAATATAACCCCTACTGTACATAACATGTGTAGCAGTCTATCTCACTGGCTTGTTATCAGATATGATAACACAAATGATGGTGTACAGCACATATGCAGCTCTTAATGCACGATATATGTACAAAGGTTGACAGAGTTGTGGCTGGAAGCACATACACAGGGCCAATATTGACATGTTGCTGTGATAACATCTTACATTTACTGTTGTAACAGGGTTTGTCACAACATATGTCCTATGAGGGATATGAAGTCAGTAACTGTTACGGCTTTCACCATCTACCGACTGCAATCCTCACACTACCTTCTGCCATTCACAGATACATGCTCTGTGGGTAACACATGAAACCAAAGGCACCACACACTGCCCAGTCTGCAGATGACCCTACAGATGAGGAGTACTCCTAAACATAGAACTGACATGTCAGGTATTAATACATGTAGGACAGCCATATCCGCACACACCCTGTTAAACCAACATTACTCTAAATGCAGTATAGCAGCACTTACAGTCTGTAGTCAGGTCAGGCACATCCCCCTCCTGTGTGTTGGCCTGTTTCCACAGTGTATGTTGTCAGAGGTAAATCCCCAATCCGTCTGAGATGCTGTTTGTCAAACAACAGCTCGAGTTCCTTCTCACAGTGAATGGAAAGGCCCAACACCAACATGATGTTCCTAAATATTGGAGTGTGTTTCCATGCAATTGATTATGGGAATATTACCACAGCTGCTTCACATGCAATCAGCCAGGGGAGGTTTGCAATTCTTGCAGAGGCCATCAGCTGATCATGAGCATCACTGAAAATGCACATGCTGCTGCCTAAGCAAAGCAGGTGTAGGTCTCCACATCCAGCAGGGAGTGAGAGAGGCAGACAGAGGCAAGGATAAGTCAGGGAGGGGTGGGAGAGTAAACTTAAGCATGGTTTTGTCACACACCTACCAGCACAGGGTATCAAACCCCTGATGACTATGTAGTGCTATCACAGTCCTATGCAGTTATTGGATGCACCACATAAGTTACCTGCTGTGGAGTCCTTAGACCATATATGTGATGGTGAGTGACATCTGCAACAGGGATATGGTAGCTATATGGTAGGTGAAGTTCACGTGCCTGTCCGCATGAACAGGTGCCAGCATCAACACAACCACACTCTCACAGGGATGCACACACATTGACACACTTGGTAAGGCCAGGGATACAGCTCATCACTAGTGAGATTGCCACAACACATTACTGTGCAGTATCACATGCACCACACGGGTCATATGGAGGTCATATGGGCAAAGGGTATGGGGAGGTGTCTGACATCAGACAGCATGCTTCAGTATTTCCCTGGGGGTTGTAGTGAGTGTGGATGTGATCATACGCATCATAAAACACACACACAAATACATAGGGTGCCAGTAATGACATGCAGGGGTGCATTTTTGCATGGGTATGTGGTGGTCAACTGTGCCAGACGGCTATTCAAGACTAGGTGATGGGTATACCTTGGCATCAGGCCACATGACAATGGTCTGCATTGTGGCTCAGGGCTGTGGTTTCCTCATTTGCCCACACAGGTGGGTATTGTATCCACCATCCAGTCACCTGGGTGACTATTGCGTGTGGTCAATGCTGTGCATTGCTTGCCATGCATGTGTTCCTTAGTCCATGACATGGACGGTGTCTGGGATGTGTACTCCTCCCACATGCATATACAGTGATGTGGAACTGTACCTGGGCTATCGGGCCCATGTTGTGTACACAGATTATCATCAGATGTGCCAGTCTTGGCCACCTGTGGCAAGAACTGGTAATGGACAGCAGGTTAACTCTGCACCTACATTGATAGCATGCTAATGGCATTCCCTGATGTCAGTGGCATCTGTCCATATAGGGCATGTTTTCAGGCATGGTATGTCCTTTGTGGGTCACATGTAATGGCACCACAGGTTTGCAGGTGTTCAGTGGGGAACATGGGGAAGGTGCACTCTCTGCATGTATGTGCCTATTGGACAGATGGACAGGGTGACATGCCCTCTGTCGGCCACTGCAATCACTCCATAGTTACTATCAGTGGCCAATATGCAGTGTACTACACACATATTGGCTGTTGCCTCAGCATGTGTGTGTGTATGAGACATGGGTTGAAAGTGTGCTCTGGGTAATACTGGGGTTGCTAACTGTGATTACCTGACCTTGATGTCACATGTATGGGTATGGATTTGCACCCCAGCCTCTTGGCTATTTCACATCTATTATCTCTGTACGGTGGACATTGTGATGTATAATAGGGCCACCATATAAGAAATTTGCAAAACCCACTCCACATTGGGCCCAGGTGTCACACACTCACCCCCACACATGGTACAAGTTACAGACACACACCTGTCATGTCTGAGAGTAGAACCCCTATATAACTAGTTTATTACACGTCAGCACTATGCAGTTATAGCACGCGCCATGGAGATTACTGGAGTACTCCTTCCCCAAAGGTGTATTTCACAGTGAATGACATCAGCAGGATTGCCAAAGTCGGGCACTTGAAATGTACTGAGTGTGACTAGCCTAAAATGCATTGCTCCCTGCACAGACAGTGACACACACACACACACAAACCATCCACAACTGACAAACTGACATGTGTGGGTATAGAACCCCTAACAGAGATCTATATCACACTACAGCATGGAGCTGTTATAAGACGCACCACAGGGATTACTGGAAAGCTCCTCCCCCAAAGGTGTATTTCACAATGAATGACATCAGCAGGATTGCCAAAGTAGGGCATCTGAAATGTACTGAGTGTGACTAGCCTAAAATACATTGCTCCCTACACAGACATTGAAACACACACAAACCATCCTCAACCGACATGTGTGGTTATAGAACCCCTAACAAAGGTCTATATCACACTACAGCAGTATGCATTTATGGCACACGCTATGAAGATTACTGGGCTGCATCCTTCCCAGAGGTGTATTGCTAGGTGGATGACATCAGCAGCCTTGCCAAAGTAGAGCATATGAATTGTATAGAGTGTGACCACCCTAAAAATTATTGCTCTCTACACAGACAGGCACACACACACAAACTTGCCGAGTTGGGGATTAGAACACCTATCTAGCTAATGTATCACACTACAGCAGTACACAGTTATAGGATGTGTTACAAGAATTGTTGGGCTACAATCTTCCCAAAGGTGTATTTCTAGGTGGATGACATCAGCTGGCTTACCAAAGTAGAGCATTTAAATTGTAGGGGGTGTGGCTACCCTAAAAAGCATTGCTTTCTACACAGACAGTGATAGACTGGCACACACAGAGTTGCCAAGGTTGAGGTTAGAACTCCTACCTAACTGTTATATCACACTACAGCAGTACACAGTTATGGCATGTGCTATGGATATTACTAGGCTACAACTTTCCCAGAGGTGTATTTCTAGGTGGATGACATCAGCAGCCTTACCAAAGTAGAGCATTTCAATTGTAGGGAATGTGACTACCCTAAAAAGCATTGCTGTCTACACAAACAGAGATACACACAAACACACAGTTGCCAAGGCTGGGGTTAAAACTCCTACCTAAATATTTTATCACACGACAGCAGTACACAGTTATGGGACACACAGCAGAGATTACTGCGCTAAAGCCTTCCCAGAGATGTATTTCTAGGTGGATGACATCAGCAGCCTTACCAAAGTAGAGCATTTCAATTGTAGGGAGTGTGACCACCCTAAAAAGCATTGCTCTCTACACAGACAGAGATGGACAGACACGCACACACACAGTTGCCAAGGCTGGGGTTAAGACTCTTACCTAACTAGTTTATCACACTACAGCAGTACGCAGTTATGGGATGTACCACGGAGATTATTGGGTTAAAATTCTCCCAAATGTGTATTTCACGGTGGATGACCTCAACATGCTTGTCATAGTGGGGCTATGGGAAGGGCAGTGCGTGTGCATTGGCCATAACCCATTCCTCTAGGGGTTGACATGCAACATGCGGGCACAACCTGGGTCATATTTCACAGGTATGTGTATACAGCTGCTAGGTGACTACTTCCTTCTACAGTCATGTTGCACAGCTGGCACGTGCACCACATACTCTGTAATGCTGACAGATACCGGTGGCTAGTATCTGCAGTGAGTGACATCTGACCCTCGTGTGGTTGTGGCCCTTTGGCTGTGTGCTGGGTGGGACAGGCCTGGATGGCTGCATGTTACAGTTACCCTCTTCCACACATCTATGTACATCTACCTTTGACTTATTACAGTGTATTGACCTTACATATATGCCTGTATTCATATCCAGTGTATGTGCAAAGCATGAGTGGTGCATACTGAGGAGTGTCTGCACTAACATCTGCGGCTGCCAGATATGTCAGGTCCACTGGTGTTTGCAGACATGGCCTTCACGTGTTTAAGTGTGTGAGCATGCCCAGTATGACCTTTCAGTATGTTGTTGACTGACATTGCCTTCATTTCTCTGTGTGCGTGGACATGCCCAGTATGCCCGTCTGTACTGAATGTGTGGATCGATTTCAGGTAATTTGTACTGCAGTGCTGACCTTTGTGTTGTACACCTACAGGTAGCATGCTGTCTGTGCAGGGCATTCGTCGATCATTTGGCATTGACTGTTACTACATTTTTGCATAGGATGGGGGGGCACACCTGACTATTTCTATATTTCTACTCATGCTGACTAGATGCATACCAGTGTACTACAGATCTTAGCTTTTAATTATGTACATATTAGTTTCTGACTTCCTACCCTTCAGAACTGACATCCCACTGCCTGACCTGCTGTAGTGTGTCTGTGTAGGCCTGGGGGGGAGGTTACTCATAGGCCTCATTCAGAGGCCATAGCACAGCCTTTGTTTGTGTTTGTCTACACCTGTCCTGCTGGCTGTGACTGTTGTTGGGTATGTGAACCTCCCTGACTGGCATGTGTGAGTCACTTACCTTGTGGGTGTCCCAGTAATGAGGGTGGTGCTGCAGTGCTGCCTATGTTGTATGCACATAGTACATTCCCTACACATGGTTAAGCACAGGTAGTGTAAAGTTTGGCATCCCTTTTACTGTATGTGAGAGTCAGAGTGAGGTGTTATTCCCTGGGTCCCTCCTGTGTCAGTGTATGTGCTATGTGTTGCTTCTTTGCCAAGTCCAGGGCATACTGGACATGCTTCCTTCTGCCTACTGGGGTAGGCTCAGGTTGTTCCTCCTCTGAGTCACTCTGTGCCTGTGCAAGCCTTGGCAATGGTGGGGGGGGGCTGTGTGGCCCTGTCCCATGCTGCTCCTGCTGCAGCTGTTTCCGCAGGATCATATTGTGTAGCATGGCACATACAAGGACAATTTGGGTACATGTAGCTGGTGAGTAATGCAAGGCTCCACCGGATGTGTCCAGGCACCGGAACAATGACTTGAGCATCCCAAACACACACTCTACTATAATTCTGGTCTGTGCATGTGCCTCATTATGGAGTTCTTGTTCTAGTGTGTGTGCATTTCTGATGGGTGTCATCAGCCATGGCTCCAGTGCATATACAGCATCCCCCACTAGGTGACTGTCAGGGATGTCCCCATTGGCAAATCTCTGGTACAGCTGTGTCAGATGCCAGATGTGGGAATCGTGATAGTTTCCAGGGCAGCCAGCACACATATCCATTGTTATGCCCTGGGCATCGTACACAACCTGGCAGTTGATGGAGGGGAAGCCCTTGCTGTTGATGTAGACCCTACCCCGCTCACCGGGTGGTGCTTTGATGCATATGTGCATGTAGTCTATAGCACCCACTACCTCACAGTATTCTGCTATTTAGTGGAACAGTTGCATATTGCCGGCCAACACCTCACGAGTGCTGGGGAAATATACGTGCTCACTGACATGTGCTGACATGGCATCCAGGAATTGGTGGAGTACCCTGGATGCTGATACCTGGAAAATCCCCATCATATCCCCAGCTGGCCTTTGGAAGGTACCTGTAACTAGTATTCCATAGGCCTACACAAACCTTGGTATCCACTGGGATGGATTCCCCTCTGTTAGTTCTGTGTGTGAGGCATGGCTAGCACAGCTCAACAATTTGCTGTAGGAGGTCCCTGTCCACCCTATAGCGCTCCACTATTTCCAGCTAATGTAGCCCCTGGTAGGTTACCCTGGGTCTGTACACTCTTCTTCATCTCCTCACTGTGGATTGGTCGACAGCATTCACATCTTCACCACCCTCAGCCTCTTCCACAAGTTGTTGTATGATAGCTATTGCAACCCCTATCATTTTGCTGTTGTGAGTGTTAAAAGTTCCCTGCTTGTTTACACTGGTGGTGTAGAGTGTGGGAAAAACCAGAGGGGAAGGTGTTTGCATATTTTATAGTAGTGTTCTGGGCTGGGCTGGTCTGCTGCCTGTGTAATTGGCTGATTCTGATACATTTCACCTGCCAGCTAAGCTAGTTCTCCTTGATTACCTTCCTACTGCTGTTTTCCCTTTGCCATTGCCTTCGTGTTTAAGCCCGGATGCACGCCGTGTAAACAGAGTGCTCAAATGTGCATAAGTGCTGCTATTTCTTTGTTTAACTTCTTTTTTCTTCCTGTAAAACCCAGTGAGTGGCATGCACACGTGCTTAGGCTTTGTAAAGAGTGCTAGGTAAGTTTAGACACACCCCCTAGCTTAGCTGTGCTAAGCTATGAGCAAACCCGAGCCACAGGGCTCCAGTCCACTTACAGTATACCTGACACCCACCCCCCCCATGATGTCACCTAACTCCTAGGCTTGCACCAAGCTATTCTTACTCTTACACTGTTGGGACCTGACTCACATGCTGGGGAAAACTGGGATTCACTATCCTTCCCCTCATTTGCATAGGATTGCCTGCTAATGCATAGTTACATGTCTCACACTGAGCTTCCCCCCTTAGCAATCACTACTCACTGGTCAGGTTGTCCTCTGCCTGCCATTGACTTGCATGGCAGAATAATGATTTTAGTTAGACTGCTTATTTTAGGTTTATTTTATTATCCCCCCCGATCCTGTTTGTGTGCCGCTGCCCTACGCTTAAACAGCCGAGATCGGCTCAAAAAAATAAAACTTGATTTTTCTATTTTTTTTACGGTTTGCAATGCCAATGGCCTTATACTTGGCCATTGGCATGCTTACTACATCATATGCAGCCTTTATTTGGAGTTGTCACAGCTCCGTTTTGGATTTTGCAGAAATGTACTCGGTTACTAACTGAGTACATTTCTGCAGATAGCACAAGTCCTGCACGGATGGTTGCAAGCTTTCTGGATTGCAAAATCACCTCATTTTCATAGATTTCTCCTGCCAATTGGGTGATTTGTATACAAGGGCTTAGTCTCTGCAGGATTAGTGCAGGAGCACTCGTGCATGCCCCTGCAGGCTGTTCCTCGATCGCACGGCAGACATATTGCCTGCTTGAGTTCCTGCACTGATATTGCATGCCGTGCAAGCTATAGAGAATCTAGGGGCCAGTTGTGAGTGTTCTTTCTGTTACTGTTGTGGGGGTGCATGGGGGCTTGCCCCCCTGCTTTTGTGTAGTGTAGGTATTTGCGTGTTTGGTGTTTTTTTGTTTTTATTTGTTTTGTGGTATGGGTGTTGTGATTTATGGGTGGTGCATGCTGTGTGTTTGGGTTAATGGTTTTGGCTTTGTGAAGTTTCGGTTTTGTTTGGTTTCGGCTTTATGGTCTCGAAATGCTGAAATTCGAGATTTCAGCATTTCGAGATTATAAAGTGAAACTATATACATATATATATATATATATATGTGTGTGTGTGTGTGTGTGTGTGTGTATATGAATACACACACACTCGCAAACACACATGCATATACATATACCAGCATATACATCTCCACACTCATACACACACACACATATATATATATATATATATATATATACATATATATATATATATATATATATATATATATATATATATATATATATATATATATATATATATATATATATATATATATATATATATATATATATATATGGGTCCACTTTACCTTATTGAAATTTCAGTTCACTGAACTTTAAATTCATTAGACAACTAAGCTGAAAAATTAATGAACAGTCAGATCACCAGAATTTTACTCCGGGAAAGGAGGAAGTTGGTATATTTAGTTAGGGGGTGTGGGGATGAACCCTCCCCCACATTATTACACTTAGGAGATCTACATATTGAAAGGGCACATCGTACAGGCTGGGTCTCCCAAAGAAATGGAAAGTGGAACCCCAGACCTGCATTAGTCAAATTACCGATCTGTGAACTGAAGTTGAATTTTATTTAGACTGGAAACCAGGATTCAGGACCACCCTGTCTACTTTGACTTGGACTTCTTGATGCAGAGACAGATGTCCTAAGTTCATCCCAGTACTTAAAATATATAAATTAAAGAGAGTAAAATTCAAAATGCTACATCCTGCCTCCTTTAAGGTATTGTTTCATTTTTTTGGTTGACAAGGCAGTCTCAGCTATTAGCAATACAATATACAATGGACAACACCCCAACCAGTGAATGGCACTAATTTGGATGAACAAAGGGTTCCAAAATGTGGAAAAGAAAGGTCAGGGGAACTGTTAACCTCTTCCTTTTATCTTTCTTTAAATAAGGCAAGTGACCTTTGCATCAGTGTGATCAGTAAACTGGTACAGAAAGTGATTGAATTGTGTGGCCTTCCTTTCTAATTATATAAATTCTCTCCTAAATGTTATCCATAGGTATTTGAATGTTCCCTCAGATCTAGGGACATTACTTATTGTAGTAAAACAGAGTTGTTAGGTTTCGTATTGTTGGCTGAGTCCCTAGTCTGCTAGACCTTAATGCGACTATAGGGTGGGAAGTTGGCATAATGGCTAATGTATACCTTACACACACAAGGTCTAGGGTTTGATTCTCACATGGGGTAACTGGCTAGGCTTACAATGGCCCACAAGGGCAATTAGCTTAGTATAAACCTAACCAGTTACTTCTTACTTGGTTGCTAGCTGGTTATGTGGCACAGGTGCACCACTGCAACCATTGAGGATGTATACAGAGGTAGAATAAAAGACCGAAGTTAGAAAAAAATAATAAAACTTGTTTACTAAGTACGGTGGCCAAATTAATTTATGTCTCATATTTTTGGTCTGTTCCTCATAAAGGTTTTGGTATTCTGCTAATCAATGAGGGTTGAAGTAACTGATCATGTGTGGGTGTTTCCATTAATGTGTTTATTTAAATATGCAAATTTTATGTTAATTAGGCATCCCTGATTGTTCCCATTTTAAGGTCCTGTGTCCCTGATTCTTTCATCTGGAGGGCGAGAGGTATGATATATATATATATATATATATATATATATATATATATATATATATATATATATATATATATATATCAACATTTTTACCAACAACCTACATTCATCCTGCAGTCTGTCATCTGTAATACAATACGCAGATGACTCTACTCTCTTATCTCTCTCCAGTACTATCTCTGAACTACACACACTAACACAGAATTCCTTTATCTCTGTTGAAAAATAGCTCAGAAACAATCAACTAATCTTTAACCCTAAGAAAACTCAAATCCTTCTCTTCCTACCTCAGGCACTCTCTCACCTTAAATCCAATTTTTCTCTTTCCTCCCTAGATGGCACCACTACATCCCCTGCCTCACAAGCCAAACTCCTTGGGTAATAATTGATGTCCAACTAAAATTTGACTTACACATACAACAGGCCATAAACAAAAAAAACACCAAAAACTTGGACTACTTTATAGGAACAAAACATTCCTCACTACTGCCACTAAACACACTCTTGTGCAGGCATTTTTCTTACCTAGTCATATATATGCTTCCCTCATCCTTACCAATGTCCATACTACCTCAATGCAGAAACTGGAACAAACATAAAACAAAATTGCCAGATTTATTATAAACCAACCACTCTCTTCACATCACTGCCTCTCACTAAACAATCTTCGGTGGCTGGAATTTCCACACCTTCTCCTACAATCACAACTCCATGCTACCTTTTCCACCCCTCTGCCTGCCCTGCTCTTGACTCCCGGAGTGCTGATGAACATCTTCTCTCAGTTTATAAACCCAAAACAAATATTGGCAAACTACTTTACAAACACTCTGTCTCACTAAATTGGAACAAACTCTTTCTCCATATTAGATCCAACATTTCCTTTCCCTGTTTTAAAAAGGAGCTTAAATCCCACTTACTAAACTTAAAATTATGCCGTTGCCTTGACCACATGTAGTCTTAGTCTGACCTACTGTATAACCTGCTGCATCTCCTAACATTCTTTCTCTGTTAGTAACTTCTGCTTAAACTAACCTCCTAAATCCTCAGCTCTACTACTATAGCCCTACTATAGCCCTCTCCTTCCCCCCTCCCATTCTCCATACTGTTTATCCCCCCACTTCCTATCAAAGTCTATACATTGTCCTTCTTCTGAACAACGATTTTCTTTTTTGTTTTTACTCTCATATGTAGTACATTTTAGACCACTGCTATCAATGCAACCCTTAATGTTCATAATTTTTTCTTTTGTTTTTCTCTTTATAATTAATTACATATTTGCATTGTTATTTTTAATAGTTTTTTTCCTGTATGTTTCTCTTTGCTTATGGTTGCTGGGGTTCTTTCCCTTGGGTGTCCACTGAAAATGGGTTGCTTAAAATCAATGCAATGCAAATCGTTAATAAACTTTTCTTTTTACAATTATTTTGTATTATGATTGTTGTTTAATATTTCTGTATTGTCACTTTATCTTTGCTTATGTTTGCTGGGTCTTTTCCCCTCCGGTCTCCACTGAAAATGGGTTTGTTTGCAAACTCATTTGGACTAACCACGTTAACAAATGTGAAATAAACATATATATATATATATATATATATATATATATATATGTGTGTGTGTGTGTGTGTGTGTGTGTGTGTGTGTGTGTGTGTGTGTGTGTGTGTGTGTGTGTATACATATATATATATATGTGTGTGTGTGTGTGTGTGTGTGTGTGTGTGTGTGTGTGTGTGTGTGTGTGTGTGTGTGTGTGTGTACATACATATATATATATATATATGTGTGTGTATATATATATATATATATATATATATATATATATATATATATATAGTGAAGATAGGTGACGGCTGCCAGCCTAGCCGGATAGGAGTTTGGAGATAATTCTGTCATCTGTAAATATTAATGTAAACCACAGGCTTGTGTATTAAATGGTAAAAATAATGTTACATGTGGAACTGGAAAAAATGTAACAACAGTGCACTCTACTGACCAAGTAAAGCATGTTGTGACCATTTGATGTTAAAACTCTGAGCCAGTAAGTCTAGAGTGAGACATCTTGCCTTTTGTTTTAAGGCCACAGTTAATGGCCAGAATTTGCATGCATAAATGTCCTTTATTGCTCTGGTTTCTGCCCAGAGGAGAAGAATGTAAATGTAGTTTCTGTTACCCTGGGAACCCAGGGAGGTGTGAAGAATGATGTAATGTGAACCAGGAATGGAATTTTAAAAACAGAGAGAATCAGAGAGCATTAAGCATTTTTGTCTTGACCATCGAACTCACCAGCACTGTCTTGCTCTGTATGTAAGTTTATCTTAGCCTTGTGTTTTCTCTTAGAAATAGCTAGAAACTAGAAAGATTAGACTAAGGGCAGGATTCACGAAGCCTCTGTGTAAGAGATACAAGGCTTACACGGAGGCTGCAGTTACATGGTGTGACGTCAGCATGTCATGCATATGCATGAGGGCATGCTGAATCACACCTAAGGCTAACACGGTCCATGGAAGACAGTAGGGGGCGTGTCCGTAGGCCGAGCCCAGAAAGCAGACACGCCCCCAGAAGAGTAAAAGTGCCCAAAGTAAACCCCCATGACAGAGTACATGGAAATGTGAATAAACACAACACAACACATGCCCCCACAGACTATGAACATAAAATCATATAAATGAACATGTTATATATTTTTTAAACTGTAAAGATGTTTGCCCGTGAGTGCGCTTGTTTGCGTGGGCGTGCCCATAGCGCAGCCACAGTTAGCAGTAAGTGGAAAAGCATATAAGAACTAACTATGCAAAGTAAGCCAAAAAGCAATAGCGTAGCGGTAGAGACGTCGGCTGAAGAGCAGGCAGTCATGGTGTGAGCCCCCACAACCTCAATTTTTATTTTTAGTGAAATAAGCAGGAAACAAGTCCCTGACATATATGTACACATATAAAATTAGATTTTATGTAAAATGTAATGAAATAGGCCAGTTATTATGTAGAAATGTGAGATAACAAAATAATAACAAATGCCAGATGTGCCCATAGCTGAGCTATAGTTTAACAAGTTGAGTGCATCTGCCCATAGGTGAGCAGTGGTTTAACAGGTGCAAAATGAGTGCCCGTAGGTGAGCAATGGTTCAACAGGTGCAAAATGAGTGCCCGTAGATGAGCCGTGGTTTAACACGCTGAAACTGTGTGCCCCTAGCTGAGCTGAGCGTAATATGCGTGCTGACAACCCAATGAGGTGTAAACCAGTGTAACCCGTTTGCGCGGAGCTGCGCACAGCGCCAACAAGCTAACCGACGGGCAACATTGAGCAAGCTGTAACAAAACTGCCTTTACACAGACACACCCCCTAGCCTGTCTAGACAGTCATAAAATATAAAAAGCAGTGGCCAGGTTCGAACCCAGGATAACATGCACCATAGTCAAGGTACTGAACCACTAAGCCATGACAGCTGTGCTTAGAAATGCAATAATAGCAAATATATAGGAATGAATAGAAAGAGAAGCATGACAAAGCAGGTTTTGTGAAGCTGATACAATTCCAAAATGGCCAAGCACAGATAACTGCGGGAAAAACGGCATATATAAGCCACATAGGCGGGAATACACAGCATAACCGATTGTAGAACTAACTTGCAGCCAGAATGTCAGGAGTAGGTGAGGGTAGTTGCTTCCGAGCACAGAGGTGGGGTGTTGAGGAGTCCAGATATATGGTCTGGCTCCTTGTCCACAATCATGAGGCCCAACTCATGCAGGGCCAGGTCCTGTGGGGAGCATATAGGACTGAGGCGTGGGACCAGTTGGCTCATGATCTCACCAGTGCCACAGGGATTCCAAGGACTGGTGAGCAGGTCCGTCACCACCATGCGGACCTGAAGAGACGTAAGCAGGACCAACTGAACCTTTGGATCCAGGAGGCCTGGCAAATGCCCAACGCCCCACTACTGAGTAAGTTACATTTAATTATGTATGTAAGAAATTAACCTAGCTGATATTATGGAGATGTGTATTGCAATATTACTTTATTTATATTACAGCTGCAGGTGTCCGTTCTGCGAACAGCAGAGCCTATGGTGATAGGCTGGCACGGTTGCGCCACCAGGCAGGTCAGTAATCCTCTCCCTGTAACTGTAAAGAAATATAAAAGTATGACAGTTAGCAAAAGAGTGCAGTGTAGTCACTAAGTAATACAATGTGCAAGTAACAGTGTAAGAGTGTTTGCAAGTATTGCTTGATTACAAAAGTGTGTTGCAGTCTGTAATCCAAACAGAAAAATGAAAATGTCTGACATAAATTCTGAAATAAAAATGCCCCACCTGTAAGAAAATTGTACACAACCTGCAGCAGGCTGAAAAGTATAGCTGCAGAAGATGATGAAATCATATGTGTGAACTATATCCCTGTTGAAATACTGAAACATGACAGAAGTGAGACTGTTGGAAAGGATTGTAATAACTACAGGTAAAACATGTCAATAAAGCCTAGAAGTAAGTATCATCCTGAATTGTAAAATTAAAACAAGTGAGAGAGTGTGAGAAAGAGTTATGAATCCACCAATAAAGTAGTAATAACCCCTGAATAAAGTATACTGCAGTCAGTACAGAATGAAATGAATGTGACAAGCAGAACCAAACTGCGAAATGTGATCAAAATGTTGCTGCAGCTGGAATGTGTATCCCAAACTCTGGATATGTTGCTCTGTCTGCAATATGCAGATAGTATGATTGCCTGAAATACCAAACATCCACAGTTGTCTATAGCTATATAAAGCAAATGTAGCAGGATGATGTAGCTGAGCAAAGCCAGATATGAACGTGTATAAATAACAATAAAATGTATATTGATGTAGCAGTAACAGTCCTATCACCAACTTGAAGTAGTTATCACATAGGAAACTGTAGGTAGAACAGTAGTGTGTATATATCTGCAGCTATTAGAAATGTACAGCATATGTATTGGTATTTGAAGGTGTTAATTATATTTTCTTCACCCTACCCTATAACCACATATAATCCATTCCACATGAAATTGGTATGTGCAATCACAATTAACACCCCTGGACATTTGTCCTGTTGGGTCATACATATTTGCATGTACGTTGATGCATCTGCCCTGTTCATACATCCAAACCTGATGGCCTGTTGCCATCAATCAACCCTGCATGTTGTTGGACTGTGTATTGGTGTTCAAATTATGCATGTGTTATGCTCTCTGTTCAATGGTGTGAATATCTGGGTGTTTGGTTAATGGGAATACTAATGCATGCTGTTACAACTAATTGCGAATGGTATTGTATGTTACTAACCCAAACTGTCATGACATAATGCAAAACATAGGACAACAGGGAAGGCGGGTTCCAGCAGACCCACCTCTTCCACCTCAGCTGGCGAGTGCACCTGGCATTAGTGCCCAGTCTGGACTCTCCTCCGGTGGCCCTGTGCCACCTGTGGGTGGAAGCGCTGCAGGGGATGGGGCTCATCCCCCCTCTGCAAGTGTGGCCGGAGGAGAACCACCACTCACCCTCCGTAGCGTCCAAACTGTGGTGAGTAGGGAGATCCAGGAATCAGTTCTTGGGCCCCTATGCCAGCTTGAGGCACAGGTGGCACAACGTACGGGCATGCCTGTTGCCTGGCCTACACAGCCCCCAGCACAGCCCCATTCTGGGCAGTGAAGGAACAGTGGCAACTGCCCATGGGTGGGGATATCAGTTCCACTGTTGCCATCTGTGGGCTCATGGGCTCTGGATATCCAAACATCCGTCCCCGTCAATTGTGTAACCCCCTCACACGTTTCATACACCGCCCCTGTATGCATCTTGTTTGTCTTGTCTGTTGACCTACCCAACCTACCTCCCCAGCTATACCGACTTCCTTTACCTGACAAATCACTCTCACCTGAAAAAAAAAAAGGGCACTCTGTACCCACAAAAAAATTATGCCCCATACATAGCTGCCCATTCCGCACCCATGTCTGCTGGACATGGAAACTATCAATTACAATTGGCTGTACAACAAGTATTATTGTTGTCCTGACACTTCTCTCAGGGGTGGAAGGTTTCAAATGTCACACCAAATTGCAAACATATGCACAGCTGTTGCTGATGAAGAAATGGGCAGCTATGTGCCTTACCTACATCCCTCCTGCAAAACCCAAGCTTGTTTCCCTACTGTCTTACCCTCTTTGTGACTCCTTTTTCACCACTTTCCTGTCTCCCCATTTTCATTTCTTTCAAATAAAATAGCGCTGGTGTGCACCAGAGTAAGCACTGTTAAGCGGTTGTAAGCAGGTGTGCTCAGAGCTGAACGCCAGTGCGCATGTGTGAGCTCCGCGCAAACCAGCGCTAACCCGGTTACAACTGCTTAAAAGTGCCTTAGTCACTCTGATTGACAGGTCCTGTAGTCAGTTCAAAAGCAAAATAAAATCCCACTGTCAGTCCCGAACCCAGGACCTTGGAAACAGTAGTCTGCATGACTTACCACTAAGCCATGACTGTTATATAAGAACATTGTGCTACAATAAATGTATCATGTAATAGTAGGAATGAATGTAAAGGGAATATAGGATGTGTAGTACACAAAGCATGTCATGTATATTTACTGTCAAATCTAGTGGAATTCTATAATAGTAGTGTGTGAACAGAAACAGCCATGGCAGTTGGTAGCTAGTAGGTAATAATGTCAGTTATTATACATATATAAATATATATATATATATATATATATATATATATATATATATATATATATATATGTATATATACATACATATATAAATATATGTATGTATATATATATATATATATATATATATAGTTGTAGGTGTCAGTGTACATACACACTTAGTACAGGAAACAGGAGAGATGAATGGAGAAATGTGAATCTACAACACAGCCTGAATCATGAGAGAGATACTAACCTTTACAATCACAGAACAGTGTCCACAGCATACCAGCATGGTCCCCGCCCTTACAATCTGAAAGGGCAACGCCTATCTCACATACCCTTTTATAGCACTGTCCTGAAATCACAGTGAGAACTGCAATCAGTACACAACTGGCTGCATGCAATTAGCAAATGCTGGTTTACAACTGCTGCAGAGGCCATCACATGGACTTATGCAGATACCTACAAAAGCATCCTGTACTCCCACTCCACACATGCAATACTTTCATTGCACCGCCTGGAGGCAGAGAGAGAGAAAGAGAGAAAAAAAGAAAGAAAAAAAGAAAATAACACAAACAAAAACCACACGTAAGACAAACTAAGTTGAAGCTGTCATCAGTGTCAGTATCAAGCTGGGCTAACAGCAGCAGGAAGCTATACTAATGGTAACGCAACCAGCTGCGACAAACACAGGTAATGTAAAGTACCAAGTTAATAGTCTACATACTGTGAACCCTCCATATATGTTATTGGTCTGTATCTATATGTATGTCTATGTGATACGTTGTGTGCACGTAGTTTTACCCAAAGGGGATGACTATCATTCAGTGTTAGGCCATGATTCTGGCACCAGTTGTCCGTTTCAGTGAGGCCTGTCTGTAGGATGTGTGTGTCAGCTGATGTAACGACTATAGCGCTTAGTTCGCAGTCATCTGGGAACTTTGTCATCCACAACCCGCCCATGTTTGCTTTCACATCTGAGAAGTAAATGCCAAACAAGAGGGGTCCTAGGACAGAGCCTTGTGGGATACCACATGTGACTGGCTTTGAGTCTGACATGGCTCCCGCAATTTTGACTTTATGGATTCTGTTGTTCAACCAGTTTGCAACCCATCATGTGACATATGTATTAACAAGTAAGCTGATGAGCTTGTCTATGATGCCTGAGTGGAGTACTGTGTTGAAGGCCTTAGGCAAGTCCAGGTAGGCTGTATGGACTGCTTTGCCCTCAGCAATGGCTGTAGTGACTGTTTTGAAAAGGTCAACCAGGTTCAAAAGGCAGGATCAGCCCTTCACAAAGGCAAACTGGGTGGGATCAAGTGTCTGCAGGTACCCATTATCGCTGTATATGAGTCCCATAATGAATCTTGCCATAGCTTTGCAGACCAGGCTGGTTAAGCTTATGGGGCGGTAGTTCCCAGGGTCAGTAGAGGTACCTCCTTTGTGGAGTGGGACCACTGTTGCTGTATGCCAGTGTTCAGGTACATATCCCATAGTAAGGCCAAGGTTAAATATCAGTTTTATATGTGGTTGTATCCCCTCTTGGATTTCACGTAGCACACATCCAGGGATACCATCAGGTCACATTGATGCTGTGTGTTCTGCTTTGCTGAGGGCAGCCCTCACCTGGACATCTGAGATGATAGGGAGGTTACATTCAGCTGTGATAAGTATTTCTAAGTTTGGAGGAGAGGGAGGGGGGATATTTGCACTGAACCTATCTGCCAGAATGTTGCCAATATCTGTGGGTTCAGTGAATGTTAAGTAGGTGTGTAGTAACTCAGAGCATATCTGAGGCTTTTGGTCCATGTGTCTAACAAAACTGAAGAAGGCCTTGTGGTTATCTATAGTGTCCTTGGCCATTTCCCTCTCAGAGTTGGCCTTGGATGCTGTTATGAGAGAACTTCGCTTATTACTAGTGCCGACCACAGATGCCTTCCCTTTATGTGAATCTGCTCTGTCCTGCAGTAGCCTCCTTCTATCGTTATACAATTTGTCTTTGGCTGGGGTCCACCAGACAGGATGCTTAACCTTTGTGCATAGGGTCTGGGTTAGAATTGTATGTGCATGTTCCACGCATTCTTTGGGATGTCCATGGGAAGCATTTGCAAAGGGGTCAGCATTGTGGGTTGTGGCTTCCACTGGCCCAGTGGGCTGCATGGATACCATGTCAGTCCTAACAAGTGAAAATCTGTCTATTCACATATATATCAAAGTAGTCTACTGTGCTGGTGGTGGTGGTGGGATATGTATATCCAGGCCAATTATTTTGTGTCCAGATCACACTAGTGGATGGCATTGCACATACAATACCTTGTTATGAAGCCCCAGAGTGAGGTGGTGCATTGGACCTGTCTCAGTGTGCTGACCGATGGGGCTTGGTACTATGTTGTATGGAATGTGGCAGGTATTGTTGCACAGGTGTTGGCTGAGCACTGATATCTGCCCATGTACATGTGTATCCACCAAGAGACACACATGTGCTACATATGGGAGTAGTAGTATATCACTACAGTTGAGTATCATGTATAGTATGTGTGCCATATTTTGCTGACATAGTTTGCTGATATCCTGTTTGTGTTCACTTTGAGGGACATGGCGTGTCAGCGAAATCCTGCCTACTCTGCTGCAGAAGATGAAGAGATACACCAGAGCCTGGTGCGGGATTATGACATACTGTTTTCCCACACCAGCCAGAATCAGCAGGAGAGGGCTACACTGTGGCAAGACCTTGTCCGTAGGGTAAATGACATTGGCACGCATAATAGGACATATGAGCAGGTACGACATCACTGCAGTGATTTAATCAGAAATGTCTGTCAGCGTGCGTCGGATATCCACAGGCAACAGGTCGCCACAGGAGGTGGGGTGGCCACACATCCCCCCTCACCAGACTGGAGGGGCTACTCCTAAGTGTTGTGGCTCCAGCCCAGGAACATCAACAGCAACACACCTGCATTATGATGGAGGCTGGATCCACACAGAAACACGACATGGAGCGTGCAGGTAATATGCCATATGTACACTTGACTGTTCTGTACACTGTTAGTTTATGCATGTGTAAGGTGTGTCCTTGGTATGTAGATGTCAACATAGTATGTAATTGTGCAGGTGTGATATTGCCAATATCAGCAGCTGACATGTGAAAGGCAACTGGTGTACTACTGAACTGTATCATATGCAGTATCAATGGCACAGTTGTGCCCACTGACATTAATCCCCTCATTTCTGCAGGTCCCTCTAGTGTTACAGCAAGGCAGCCCATCCATGCTGGTGAGTGTGTTTTAACAATACCTATAATAGTCCTGATAGTGCTAGTAATAATAGTGTAACTCAGTAGTACTCTGTGTGTATACTGCGGGGTGTGCATGTGTGCGTGTGTCCACGTGTGCACGTGTGCATGTGTGCATGTGTGCATGTGTGCATGTGTGCCTGTGTCCACGTGTGCATGTGTGCATGTGTGCATGTGTCCACGTGTGCACATGTCCATGTGTGCATGTGTCCATGTGTGCATGTGTGCATATGTGCATGTGTCCACGTGTGCATGTGTGCATGTGTGTATCACTGGTAACATTGTGTAGACATTGTAAACTGTGTTTCCTGTCTTCCTCCCACATGTTCTGGTGCTGCTCTGGTGTCCTGCAGCAGGGAACCTGAATCTGGTGCCACAGGTACTGATGATGATATCTGTGTAATGGCACAGGAAGGTGTGTCAGGGTCCGTCATTGGTCAGCCAATTGACAGTACACAGCTGTCAACCCCATCATTGCACACAGTCATCCTGCCAGTACATCCTATGTCACCAATGTCCCTAGGTGATGGACAGGATACAGTGGGCATTGACCAGGGTAATGTGGTATCTGTGGCACATGCTTCCCCACACAGCAGCCATGGGCAGGGTCCTGAGATGGTACCACACAGACAGTTGCCCATGGGTTCTCGTGGGAGCATCCATGGGCGTACTGCCTCTGGCAGACGTGCCCAAAGAGGTCTGTCAACCTCAGCTATGTTTCGGGCTGTCATGCAGGCACAGTCACGTATGGAAAGGTACACCAGACAGGGTCTGAGGTAGCTGAGAGCATGTCGCACATCCATGACTGACAGTATGTGTGACATCGCGGATGCTATCCGTAATTTCACTGATGTCATAGACAGACATTGTGGGGACATATTACAGCAGTTCCACAACCACATGTCCATGAGCCAGGGCAATGGTGGATGGTTGTGGCGTCGACGTGGCTGTATGCCAGCAACAGCAGCAGCTGGCAGTCGGCGCAGATGACAACAGGCCCGCAGATGCCCCCATAGTGCCAGCAGCAGCCCCAGCAATGCTGGGTCTGTGCTGTCATCAGACCGCCCCAGGAGACCACGTGCACGTGGCTCTGAACAGTCCCAACAGGGACCTGTGTCCAGTCAACAAACTCCCGCTTCTGATGACAGTACCCAGTCTGGCTTAGTACCGGATATGGTCCATAGCACCCCTGCCAGGTACAGGTACCGTGTCCGTGTCCACAGACACTGATCTGTATGACCTGCCAGGTGCAGTCTGTGGCTGTCCACAAACTCCAGTATATGGCAGCCATGAGGTGGAACTGTGTGCATGCATACACACATGCGAAATGTTAACACCTAGGGCTACCACAAACACGCACACACTGCACCAACAGTGCCCCACCCTGTACTGCTGTCCCTCACCAACACACATACACATACATGTCAATTGGTGGTATCAGAGGCAGACTCAGGCATACCTAATTCACACCCTGTGCATATGATGAAACTGTGCCACCTCCTGCAATCTCCAACATCAGTGCAGGAATAGGTTAACATGTTGCTGATGCACAGGGTGACTACATAGAAGTGTATTACTAGTATCATGTTGGTAACAGTACAGTGTGCTGATATGATTGTGTGTATATCCCAGCATGCCTGATGTAGTAACTGTATGACTGTCCTGAATTGTTATCCACACCCATAGTAAGTACCATAGTGTAACAGCTGCACATTATTGCATACCGGTGGTAAGGATGTCAACAGATAGCCACATACATAGGTAGCACAGGGGAGAAGCTAATGCAAGTAGTGATACGCAATGATGGACATGTACACTAATGGTGGCATGTTGCCCACAATGACTATGCAATGTGGATGTTTGCACATGTTGATATGTGTGCAGTACCAATTTAATTTAAATTAAATTATATATTAAATAATATCAATTCTACCATGGACATCTGAGCTGTGCATTCCTGGGTACATGTTGATAGTGCCTGCATATTTGCACTGTTACCTACTGGAAGTGTTACCCCTTCTTTGTTGTACAATGGACTACTTCCAGCCCTGCTTACTGTAGCCTTGTTTGCATGCATGTTTGCTTGAGGTTCCCTGGAACACTGATTCCACCTGCAATGCAGATTTACAGAGCTTCTGTGGATTCCTAGTGACATCTGCATAGTGTACTATACGTATGTCAATTTACAACCTGACAGAACGTCACTGTCTGTCCTGTTCGCATGTATGTTGCCTGTGACACATTGCATATGACTTACCTGGCATTTACCCACGTGTGCAGTCATATATGCCAGCGCTATGAAATCAGTAGCAGTATACCCACACATACTCACCTTCAGTATGTTGTTCCCCATTGGCCCTATGTGTTGGTAATCACCATGGCAATCACACTACTATGGTAGCATGTGCAAAGGTAACCTGTGAATCACCTCTATGGTCCAGTTGTGGTTTATGTGAGTCATGTGGCAATGCCACAGCTGCCACATGTATGCAGTCACCCCTCTCCCCTGGCTAGTAATGTACAACACATGTGTGAGATGCAACCACATAGCCAATCTGGGGACTGAGCACTATGAACCCAGTACTGCCATACCCTATCAGGTGGCATGACATACTACAGTGACTACAATACCAGTCTGACATAGACCTGCACTGATAGCAATCCGAACACACTGGGGCATACTTGGAGCCTCAGAATAGCATCCTGCCTGAGAATCACACACCTCCACAGCTGGCACACAGGCATACGTTAAGTCGGAACAGAGCACATGCCACACATGGCACACACATCCCGTGTGCCACACACTCACAGCCTGTAGGGCTACACAACACACCTGCTACAGATGTGCCAGGTACCTCTCTTGGCCACTGCAGTGGGGTCCCACTCAACAGGCTGTACATGGTGAAGGTCACAGTGATATGCCCGTGGGGCACTATGGTCCACCACAAAACACATGCATACAGGTCAGTCAGAGGCATGGACACATATGACTCAGTCATTGTCCATGCCACTATGTATGACCTGAGATGTACCTCCCTGGACTACATGATAGGGAACATAGAAGGGCTCTCTCAGCATGTGCCACAGGCCAGTATGAGCCTGACCTTGGTTGCCATCATACCCTCACCAGGTATGCTACCACAATATGTAGGAAGGGTGTTCTATGTCTACATTCTGCTCAATCTCCAATGTCATTCATAGGGTATCCAATGGCTGTCAGCGTGTGCTTACATGCTAGGGAAGCCACAATGATTTGCGAGGGGCAGCTTGCACGTGACACCCATGGGCCATTGCATATTGGCGAAGCCCCTTGATACACACATAGTGCCTTTTGCTGCAGGACACAGATTACATAGCCATCTCCATGGGTATCACACGGGATAGGACACTAACAGTAATGCTACACAACACCAGCAGTGTACACTGCAAGATGCATGCACTGGACACTGTCCTCAGCACGGTAAACTGCAATATCTGTGCAGTAACAGATTCCTGATTCACGGCTCACAGGTGCAACCCATCACTGCCAGGTTATACTTCATACCATGCCTGTCGTCCTCTACACATGTAACACACATGAACAGGGGGGTGGTATCTCAAGGCACCACAGATACACACACCTCCAGGTTGTTGGCACAGCACAAAAGCATCAGGGCCTATCCATGAGCAGCTAACAGTATGTTGGACTGCCTTCTGGTTCATAGCCTGGCACACACAACCCTCCCATACACAGGAAACCCACCTGTCCTCCCTAACAACACTGGGAATATGACAGTCTCTAGATATGTCTTTATATGGCTGGACTGCATCCAGCCGAACATTGTGTGTGAGCATTACTATAGCTACAACACACTAGCTGAAAGGTTCCCAGCATGTAGTCACTGAATTGCAGTGGAACAACATGTTATCACTCCCACAACAGGTGGGAACATGCAGCACCTGTTCATCGACTACATGTAGACTATATGGCCCAGACCAGATGTGTATCCCCCGCTGTTAGGATGATACCATATACAACTCACACTATATATACACATACCGCATGTGGCCCCTGCACAGCAAGACACAGTCATAATGTTATGCATTGCAAATACCATTTATCCACTTGAGGCACGTGTCAGACATGGTAACTCCTGAAGGTCACAGGTATATATGTGTATGTGTCACACACATACATCATGTGTGCATTGCCATTGCTGGTTTAAGCAATGTCATGCATTGTTATGAACAACAACCCACACATGGTCATTTTGTGTGACAACCACACGTGGCAGTTGTGGGTTTTCAAAACATACCTATCTGTGCTCTGACAGTGGTAATAGACCCAGTAGCAGAGCGCACTATTGGCATTACTGGGCAATTAGCCCTGTTTGGCTGTACTGATAGTGTGGTGACATCACCTGTGTTTACTGGGGGAATATGCAGCATCTGGTGTATTGTAGTAGTTGCCAAAAGGAACTGTTCTCTCACACTTGCAATTACACACACCCTACTACCCCCACACACACACACACTTGCAGGATTCATACCCCTACCTAACTATATTATGACACCTGAGAGAGATGCATTAGCGAAGCCCACTATTCAGATTACTAGGAGGCTCCTCTTTTCCGGCTGTACTTATAGGGTGCTGACATCATCAGTGTTTGGAAAGGGTAATGTGCATCATGTAGTGTGTTCTCCTGATTGTCAGAAAGCACATGTCTTCCATACAGAATTGCACACACACAAACTCTCCTCATCCAACACACACACTTACCATTTGCAGGATTCAAACCCCTACCTAGTGATGTTATGACACTTGAGAGTGACGCATTAGCGGAGTGCGCTATTTGGATTACGGTGAGGTTTACCTTCTCCAGCTGTACTTATAGGGTGCTGACATCATCAGTGTTTGGAAAGGGTAATGTTCATCATGTAGTGTGTTCTCCTAATTGCCAAAATGCACATATCTTTCATACAGATTTGCCAACACACACACTCCCCTCATCCACACACTTGCTATTTGCAGGATTCAAACCCCTACCTAGCTATGTTATGAAACTTGAGAGAGATGCATTAACAGAGTGCGCTATTCACATTACTGGGAGGTTTATCTTCTCCTGCTGTACTTATAGGGTGCTGACATCAACAGTGTTTAGAAAGGGGAATGTGCATCCTGAAGTGTGTTCTCCTAATTGCCAAAATGGACATTCCTTGCATACAGACTTGCCAACACACACACTAACCCCCCTCCACACACACAGAGCATTTGCAGGATTCAAACCCCTCCCTAAGCATGTTATAACACTCGAGATAGACGCATTAGCAGAGCTCGCTATTCGCATTACTGGGAGGTTTCCCTTCTCCTGCTGTAATTAAAGGGTGCTGACATCATCAGTGTTTAGAAAGGGGAATGTGCATCCTGTAGAGTGTTTTCCCAGTTGCCAAAAGGGACATTTCCCTCACACAGACTGGGCATTTGCAGAATTCAAACCCCTATCTAACTATGTTATGACACTTGAGACGGACGCATTAGCGGAGCGCGCTATTTACATTACTGGGAGGTTACTCTTCTCCTGCTGTACTTATAGGGTGCTGACATCATCAGTGTTTAGAAAGGGGAATGTGCATCCTGTAGAGTGTTTGCCCAGTTTCCAAATGGGATATTTCCCTCACACACACACACTAACCCCCCTCCACACACACACTGGGCATTTGCAGGAGTCAAATCCCTACCTAACTATAGGTTCATAGGTTCATAGGTTTATACTAGGCTATCTGCCCTAAGGCATTTATAAGCCTAGCCCAAATTATTGTGGCTTACGCCACCCCTTATATGAAAAAATACTGTGCCCATTAGTTTGTTGTGCCTCTGTCCAGCAGTGACCCAGAGATGATTCCCGGGGTAAACCTACGATCTCCCATCCACAGGTCTAGATTTCTCTTGAACAGAGTCAGCGAGGTGCTCTGCCTCACATGGACCGGGATTTTATTCCACAGCATAGGGAGTCTCTGAGTGATAAATCTACCCCCCCACCACGCCCTTTTTATATCCGTGCTAAGGTTTAAGTCGCTTGCTCTAGTGGTTTTGGTGGAGTTGGATTTTTTGAGGTGGAGCATGTCCATTAATTCCGGGTTGGACATGGCCTTGTATGTCAGGCACATGTCACCTCTGAGCAGATGGTATGCGACTGAATAGAGCTGGAGTTTCTTCAATCTGGCAGCATATGACAGATTTTGTAGTCCCTTTATCCTTTTGGTGAGGAACTTTGGGGTCTCTCCAATTGCTGCAGATGTCGGGTGAGATACATCCCGAATGGGGCATTGTACTCGATCATTGGTCTGATAAGTGAAGAGTACAGGGGAACATTGACCTCACTAGATCTGGATGTGAATCCCTTCATGATCAGGTGGGCAATGTAGAAGGTCTTTCTAACCACTTTAGCAATGTGAGTGTCAAAGAAAGGCCACTGTCAACCTGGGTCCCCAGGTCCCTGATAACCTCTTCTGTGCTTAGTGGATTGCCACCTATATGGTAGCTTGGGGTTACCTTGTTTTTCCCGAAGGGTATGACTATACATTTTTTGGCGTTTAACTTCAGGCCATGGCTCTGGCACCAGCTATCTGTTTCCGTGAGTCCCTTCTGAAGGATATCCGTGTCCGATGCACTTTCCACTATGGCCCAGTTTGCAGTCATCTGCAAACTTTGTCAGCCAAAGTCCTCCCATGTTGGCCTGTACTTCTGAGAAGTAGATGCCAAACAATAGGGGCCAAGGACCGAGCCCTGTGGGACACCACTTGTGACCGGCTTGGAGTCTGACACAGCGCCAGCAACTCTAACCCTGTGGGTTCTGTCCTTAAGCCAGTTTGCAACCCATCTTGTGACATATGGGTTTACATTTAAGCTGGTAAGTTTTCTACAATACCCGAGTGGGGTATTGTGTCGAAAGCCTTTGCAAGGTCAAGGTAGGCTGTATGGACTGCCTTTCCCTCATCAATGGCCTTGGTGACTATTTCAAGAAGTCGACCAAGTTCAAAGGCATGATCTTCCCTTGACAAAGCCAAACTGGGTCGGGTCCAATGTCTGCAAGTCCCCTATATCTTTGTTTATGAGCTCCATTATGATCCTCTCCATAGCTTTGCAGACTAGACTTGTTAAGCTTATGGGGCGGTAATTACCAGGGTCCGTGAGGCGCCACCTTTGTGGAGTGGGACCACAGTTGCCGTGACGCCACTCCTTGGGCACGTATCCTGTGGTAAGGCTGAGATTAAACAGCTGCCTTATGTGCGGGTTTAATTCCTCATTTAGCTCGTAGCACACAGCCGGGACACCATCCGGTCCCATTGATGCTGTGTTTTTAGCTTTAGAGAGAGCAGCTTTCACCTGCGCATTTGAGATGTCCGGGAGGCTACACTCGGCTGGGATAGTTATCTCTCCTTTGGGGGGGAGAGGGGGGTGAAGTTTGCACTGAACCTGTCTGCCAGTATGTTGGCAATGTCTGTGGTTTCAGTGATTTTTGTATCATTTTGGACTAATTCTGAGCATATCTGTGAGTTTCCACCCACGTTCCTAACATAGCTGAAAAAGGCCTTATGATTGTCCTTTGAATCCATGGCAATTTTTCTCTCAAAATTGGCCTTAGTTGATTTTATGAGTGCTCGTATTTTTTACTAATAATGATCAGGGTGACTTCCCTTTTATGGATTTTGTTCTATCATGTAATAGCTTTCTCCTCTTATTGTAAAGTTTGTTAATGGCTGGGGTCCACCAGACTGGACGTTTGCCCTTTGTGGAAAGAGTCTTGGTTTTATTTGGGATTGCCTGATCCATGCAGTCCTGGAGGTGTTCATAGAAGGCATTTGTAAGGGCTTCGCAGCTTGTGTTGTGGTTTCCTCTGACTCAGGGGCCTTGAAGGATACCACACCAGTCTTGAGTAGTGTGAAGTTTGCTTTAGAGAAGTTCTTCACTATGGTCTTTTTGTTTGGGGTGGGGCGATGTGGATTTCCAGTGAGATTAGTTTATGATCAGATCTCACCAATGAGGGATATACTTCGGTGTGGAGCATTTTGTCCCCATGTTTGTGACAATGAGATCTAGTATATTTTCTCCTCTCGTGGGAACAGTGACTAGCTGTTCCATGGCATTTGAATTTATGAACTCCAGGAACCATTGGGCTAGAAAGTTAGGGCTTGAGTAATGTTCCCAGTCTATATTCGGGTAGTTGAAGTCACCCAATATGATGGTGTTTGGAGATACATTTATACCCTCCAGTGTCTTCAGGAAGGCTGTGTGGGGTTCCTGAGTTTGAGAGGGTGGCCTGTAGCATGCTACAATTTGTAGAGCAGTTTTGCCTATGGTTAGTTGCACCTGGATGGTTTCCGAAGCTTCATGCATTGCCACCAACCTGGAGGTGTGAGTATCCTTTATGAATATGGATACACCCCCTCCTTTTGTGGAGTGGTCCGGGTTTTGGGGCGAACGCATGATATGAGGTAAAACCTAATAGTGCCGGGGTGCTCTCAGGAGCCTTGAACCAGGTTTCAGTTACAGCACAGACATCGATGTTCTCCATACTGCGAAGGGCCTCGAGTGCGTGCATTTTGAGATTTAGACTTCTGGCATTGAGCAGCATTACCCTCAATTTCTTCCCATTTTTGTTTTCTAGGGTGGTAGGTTTAGAATTTGAGCCTTGCCTAAAAAAGGCACTATGGGTTGGCAAGAGCCTTAGCCAATATCCGGAATCCCAGGGTGACAGGTGCAAGCCGTCCCTTGAAGCAGCGTGGCTTGTCAAGCATGTCATCCCAGGCAGACAGACACTGGATTCCTTTGAATGACACGAGACATTAAGCCAATTGTTAAAGCTGATCATCTTGTCTCTATATTGTGGCATCATTCTTGGTGAAGGAAGGATACTGCTCAGGGTTAGGGTCATACCTGCCTGGGCTACATAATCAGAGAGCTCCTCTATGTCTCTTTTCATGCAGTCCAGGGAGGTACGTCTCAGGTCGTTCACACCAGCATGGACAATGACTGTGTCATATTTGTACTTGCTGTGGAGTGACCAGTGCTTGTGTTATGTGGCGGATGCTAGCGCCCAATAGTCAGCTTACTGTGACCCTCTCCTTGTTCAGCCTGGTGAGTGGGACGCCAGTGTGTCTGACTATGGAGTCACCTATGACAAGTATGTTTGGTGTTGTATTTGGCCTTAAGGGCTGTGACTGCTTTGCACACTGCTTTTGTGGTTTATGTGTTGCTTGTGGGGTGTCTTGAGGTAGCAGTTGTTTGGGTGTCTGCTTTGGAGGCCTCTGCTGTTTAGGTAAATTTTACTCAGAGCCTCCGAGTATGTCTTTGTGTGTTTATGTGTTTGATTCAGTGGAGTGGTAGCATTATGTGAGGCTGGTTTTGTGGTGTGTGTAGTTGCCTTCTCCTCCTGTCTGGTCTTGCCAGTCCTGAGTTGAGAGAGCTCAGCCTCCAGTTTGGCTAAATAGCTGCATCTCTGCAAGTATTTGTGTTATGTGGGAGGAGGAGAGGGTTGTCTGTGTACATGAGGCAGTTATAACATTGCCTCAAGATTCCCAGATTCACCAGCTGGACCGGAGAGGAGATTGACAACTGACCTTTGGACATGCTAGAATAATATTGGGAAATCCTTAATTGAAAACAAGGGCCAGTGGGGAGTGAGGGTGTAGTGCTTTTAATTTTTAGTGCTGACTTATATAATTGCTTTAGTGAGCAAGTGCCAGGTAACTTGAGTGCAATGTGTTACAAGTAACTAAATGCAAAATGACAAACAGTAACTTTCTTTCAAGTGAAACAAGGAAATAAGTACAGTAAGCAATGCAGATATCACTAGTGATCCACAGAAGCGCTGAGAAGTTGCGTATTAGGTGGAATTAGCTTCCAGGGAAATAACAAGCAAACAAACAACAAGCATATAAACAAAGCTAGATTCAGTAGGCCTGGATCTAGTCTATGCTAGAGCAAACAAGGTGAACCAATTTCAGTAAGATACAGTTCAAATATTCAGGCACTATAAACCTTTAACCAGAAAATTCCCAGCTCAGAAGGGCAGAGTCCAGCCTCTTCTCCCACAAGAGTGCAGACCACGAACCTTCTTAATGTAAAATAACTGGCCTGAAGCCCAAGTGCCTAAACCAGAACTAATACACTTGGACACTGGGCTCTCAATCAGCAGTTCCCAACTTAGAAGGATGAAAGCTACCTGTCCTGCCACCACAGTGCTTGCCACAAACCTTCCTAATGTAAAACAACTGGTCTGAAGCCCAAGTGCTTAATCCAAAAGACTTGAATGATAGCTACACTTTAATCAAGTTACAACCAAGCAGTAATAAATACCATTGAATACTTTAGAGAATGTCTGGATTAGTGCTCAAGTTACACAAACAAAGCTAGATCTAGCAGGCCCTAATCCAGTCTATGCCACAGCAAACAAGGCGCACCAACTTCAGTAAGAAACAGTTCAGATATGCATGCACTATAAGCCTTTAACCAGAAATTCCCAGCTCAGAAGGGCAGAGTCCAGCCTCTCCTCCCACAAGAGTGCAGACCACGAACCCTCTTAATGTAAAATAACTGGCTTGAAAGCCCAAGTGCTTAAACCAGAATTAATACACTTTTAGAATAACAGACACTGAGCCCTCAATCAGCAGTTCTCAACCTAGAAGGATGTAAGCTACCTGTTCTGCCACAACAGTGCAGACCACAAACCCTCTCAGTGCAAAACTAACTGGTCCGAAGCCCAAGTGTTTAAACCAAAAGGCTTAGAATGAGTTACACCAAGCAGTAATAAATACAACTGAGTATTTTAAGATGATGCAAAAGTAAAAGAACGTAAAAACACAAGTACAGTAAAAGCAGATGAAATTTTTTTTTTTTTTTCTGAACAAGTGCTGAGATCAAAGAAACAGATTTGAGTGCTGAAACTAGAAAACTGGCTAGTTACAAGAAAAAAAAACAAGCTAGAAGGCTTCCCTCAAACACAGAAGGGCTTGGGGGCTCAGAAGCCTACAAATAGTCTGTACCACTTAAGAAAGGCAGGAAATAAGCTTAATTTTCTTTCTATTTCCCAGATGCTCTCTTTGTACACAGTAGGAGTGCCTGAAATCAGAATATGATCTCACTGCACTCAGTTGAGTGAGCAAATGAGATGGGCCCAGAGGCAGGCTGAGGGGCGGGCAGTTTCAATGCCACTAAGATTAACACCAAAACAAAAACAGGGTGGGTGGGAATAACTGAAGAGCAGAATAACCAGTTAAAAATTCCTTCAACACTCCTTCATACACAGTTTAAATCAATTTAAATACTGTATTTTTTTAAAAAAAAAGTGCATAAAAAGGTACTTAAATTCTCTTATACGTCCAGTTGAATATAACCAAGTTCTTAGCTTGCCAAGCTGAAGTTTTAAAGCAGGAATTATTTCACATGCACCAGTTTAAATATGCAAGGACAGGAAATCAATGAATGTGGCTACCCCCACACCTGTAATTACTAGCAAATAACAAAATTCAGCCAACACTAGCTTTTAGTTCAAGTTACTGAAGAGCAGAATAACCAGTTAAAATTCCTTCAACACTCCTTCATACACAGTTTAAATTAATTTAAATACTGTATTTTTAAAAAAGTGCATAAAAGGTACTTAAATTCTCTTATACGTCCAGTTGAATATAACCAAGTTCTTAGCTTGCCAAGCTGAAGTTTTAAAGCAGGAATTATTTCACATGCACCAGTTTAAATATGCAAGGACAGGAAATCAATGAATGTGGCTACCCCACACCTGTAATTACTAGCAAATAACAAAATTCAGCCAACACTAGCTTTTAGTTCAAGTTACTGAAGAGCAGAATAACCAGTTAAAAATTCCTTCAACACTCCTTCATACACAGTTTAAATCAATTTAAATACTGTATTTTTTTAAAAAGTGCATAAAAGGTACTTAAATTCTCTTATACGTCCAGTTGAATATAACCAAGTTCTTAGCTTGCCAAGCTGAAGTTTTAAAGCAGGAATTATTTCACATGCACCAGTTTAAATATGCAAGGACAGGAAATCAATGAATCTGGCTACCCCACACCTGTAATCACTAGCAAATAACAAAATTCAGCCAACACTAGCTTTTAGTTCAAGTTACTGAAGAGCAGAATAACCAGTTAAAAATTCCTTCAACACTCCTTCATACACAGTTTAAATCAATTTAAATACTGTATTTTTAAAAAAAGTGCATAAAAGGTACTTAAATTCTCTTATACGTCCAGTTGAATATAACCAAGTTCTTAGCTTGCCAAGCTGAAGTTTTAAAGCAGGAATTATTTCACATGCACCAGTTTAAATATGCAAGGACAGGAAATCAATGAATGTGGCTACCCCACACCTGTAATTACTAGCAAATAACAAAATTCAGCCAACACTAGCTTTTAGTTCAAGTTACTGAAGAGCAGAATAACCAGTTAAAAATTCCTTCAACACTCCTTCATACACAGTTTAAATCAATTTAAATACTGTATTTTTAAAAAAAAGTGCATAAAAGGTACTTAAATTCTCTTATACGTCCAGTTGAATATAACCAAGTTCTTAGCTTGCCAAGCTGAAGTTTTAAAGCAGGAATTATTTCACATGCACCAGTTTAAATATGCAAGGACAGGAAATCAATGAATGTGGCTACCCCACACCTGTAATTACTAGCAAATAACAAAATTCAGCCAACACTAGCTTTTAGTTCAAGTTACTGAAGAGCAGAATAACCAGTTAAAAATTCCTTCAACACTCCTTCATACACAGTTTAAATCAATTTAAATACTGTATTTTTTAAAAAAGTGCATAAAAGGTACTTAAATTCTCTTATACGTCCAGTTGAATATAACCAAGTTCTTAGCTTGCCAAGCTGAAGTTTTAAAGCAGGAATTATTTCACATGCACCAGTTTAAATATGCAAGGACAGGAAATCAATGAATGTGGCTACCCCACACCTGTAATTACTAGCAAATAACAAAATTCAGCCAACACTAGCTTTTAGTTCAAGTTACTGAAGAGCAGAATAACCAGTTAAAAATTCCTTCAACACTCCTTCATACACAGTTTAAATCAATTTAAATACTGTATTTTTAAAAAAAGTGCATAAAAGGTACTTAAATTCTCTTATACGTCCAGTTGAATATAACCAAGTTCTTAGCTTGCCAAGCTGAAGTTTTAAAGCAGGAATTATTTCACATGCACCAGTTTAAATATGCAAGGACAGGAAATCAATGAATGTGGCTACCCCACACCTGTAATTACTAGCAAATAACAAAATTCAGCCAACACTAGCTTTTAGTTCAAGTTACTGAAGAGCAGAATAACCAGTTAAAAATTCCTTCAACACTCCTTCATACACAGTTTAAATCAATTTAAATACTGTATTTTTAAAAAAAGTGCATAAAAGGTACTTAAATTCTCTTATACGTCCAGTTGAATATAACCAAGTTCTTAGCTTGCCAAGCTGAAGTTTTAAAGCAGGAATTATTTCACATGCACCAGTTTAAATATGCAAGGACAGGAAATCAATGAATGTGGCTACCCCACACCTGTAATTACTAGCAAATAACAAAATTCAGCCAACACTAGCTTTTAGTTCAAGTTACTGAAGAGCAGAATAACCAGTTAAAAATTCCTTCAACACTCCTTCATACACAGTTTAAATCAATTTAAATACTGTATTTTTAAAAAAAAGTGCATAAAAGGTACTTAAATTCTCTTATCGTCCAGTTGAATATAACCAAGTTCTTAGCTTGCCAAGCTGAAGTTTTAAAGCAGGAATTATTTCACATGCACCAGTTTAAATATGCAAGGACAGGAAATCAATGAATGTGGCTACCCCACACCTGTAATTACTAGCAAATAACAAAATTCAGCCAACACTAGCTTTTAGTTCAAGTTACTGAAGAGCAGAATAACCAGTTAAAATTCCTTCAACACTCCTTCATACACAGTTTAAATCAATTTAAATACTGTATTTTTTAAAAAAAAAGTGCATAAAAGGTACTTAAATTCTCTTATACGTCCAGTTGAATATAACCAAGTTCTTAGCTTGCCAAGCTGAAGTTTTAAAGCAGGAATTATTTCACATGCACCAGTTTAAATATGCAAGGACAGGAAATCAATGAATGTGGCTACCCCCACACCTGTAATTACTAGCAAATAACAAAATTCAGCCAACACTAGCTTTTTAGTTCAAGTTACTGAAGAGCAGAATAACCAGTTAAAAATTCCTTCAACACTCCTTCATACACAGTTTAAATCAATTTAAATACTGTATTTTTTAAAAAAAGTGCATAAAAAGGTACTTAAATTCTCTTATACGTCCAGTTGAATATAACCAAGTTCTTAGCTTGCCAAGCTGAAGTTTTAAAGCAGGAATTATTTCACATGCACCAGTTTAAATATGCAAGGACAGGAAATCAATGAATGTGGCTACCCACACACCTGTAATTACTAGCAAATAGCAAAATTCAGCCAACACTAGCTTTTAGTTCAAGTTACTGAAGAGCAGAATAACCAGTTAAAAATTCCTTCAACACTCCTTCATACACAGTTTAAATCAATTTAAATACTGTATTTTTTTAAAAAAAGTGCATAAAAGGTACTTAAATTCTCTTATACGTCCAGTTGAATATAACCAAGTTCTTAGCTTGCCAAGCTGAAGTTTTAAAGCAGGAATTATTTCACATGCACCAGTTTAAATATGCAAGGACAGGAAATCAATGAATGTGGCTACCCCCACACCTGTAATTACTAGCAAATAACAAAATTCAGCCAACACTAGCTTTTAGTTCAAGTTACTGAAGAGCAGAATAACCAGTTAAAAATTCCTTCAACACTCCTTCATACACAGTCCCCCTGTCAAAGGATGTATAAATGCATTAACATTGGATATATACTGACAATAATTAAACTTATTACAAGTTGTAGTGCCTTCATAACTTGTCAGCCATATCTGTGTTTAAAACATTACCACACAATAGTCTATGTAAATTATTCTTATTCCTATATGCAAAGCTAGGTATTTCTTGTATGAATTTAGACACTTCTGAATCTAAGTTGAGAATGTCCCAATGTCTATGTATACAGCTTTTTATCTCTTGTATATCTTGTGTATAGTATAAAGTATATCTTAAATATTTTTTATCTTGTATTACTTCTTTTTTACTTTGTAAACTGTATATTTCCTTGCCTAAATCTGAGAAAAAAGGGCATGCTCGATTGTGCCGCTGTTCTTTAACAGTTTGACTAGCACCTGCAATCTCTGTTGGAGTATCTAGTCTTTGACTAAATCTATTTTCTAGGTCTATTAATTCTTGATTAAACATAGTAGTTGAAGCGTTTAACCTTGAGACTCTCATACACTGACCTTTTAATATATTTTGGAATATGTGAGGAGGGTGCATGCTGTCTCTATTCAAAAGACTATTCTTATGGCAGGTTTTTCTATGTACTCCAGTATTATAATATCCGCTAGGCAAACGCATGATGCTAACGTCTAAAAAGGATATCATATCTGTAGAAAAAGCCAGAGTGAATTTTAAGAAAGTTGTTAGTTCATTAACCTCATTATAAAAAGTAGTTAGATCTTCCTGTTTACCCTGCCACAAAAAGAAGAGGTCATCCACAAATCATTTGTAGAATACCACATTGTGTCTATATGTGTCTAATTTAAACATTTTATCCTCTTCCCACAGAGCCATGACTAGGTTGGCGTAGCTATTGGCACATGATGTGCCCATAGCTACACCATCCTTTTGCAGGTAATACTTTCCATCAAAGATGAAAACATTACTATCCAAGACTAGCTCCAATAAGCTACATAGTAGCTCTATTCTATTGATAGAAAAATTAGAGTGTCTTTTGTAAAAACAAGTGTATAAATTCCAGGCCCCTATCATTAGGAATATTTGTAAATAATGATTTCACATCCATTGTAACAAGTATCAAATTCTTTGTATTACTTGATGGTTTTACTATCTCATAAAAATCCAACAAGAATTCTTTGGTATCTTTTAGTATAGTATTCTGATTGTGTACCAAGGGTTTCAATATCTTTTCTAAATAAAACGAAATATTCTCTGTTACCCACCCTCTCCCTGAGACAATGGGTCTCATAGGGGGGTTCGTTGGATCTTTATGAATTTTCGGTAAACCCTTAATAATTGGTATCACAGGTTCTTCTACTAACAAATATTCAAATAAGTCAAGATCAATGATGCCCATCTTATATAATTCTTCCAAGTTGCTATGAACACTGTTAATGACACGTGTTACATCATTATGGTAGAGCTCTTTATAGTAGAGTCATTTAACATGTCTTTCATTCTTATTTTATAATCATTGGTATCAAATATCACTGTAGGGCCACCCTTATCAGCTGGCCTGATAGTAATGTTTTTGTCATGCATTAAGCTTTTCAAAGCTCTAGACGGTCTTAGTGTAAGGTTACCTCTCTTAACTTTATTTTTCTTACTATGTAAACCATATAAGTCCTTTTCAACTGCTTTATAAAAAACTTCTATTGAGGGATGTAGGTTGGGAACCATTAAGCTAGGCTTTTTGAATTTAGTGACGTATTCATTAGAATTAACTTCATTAAACATTACCTTAAAGTTATTTTCTAGGAATTTCCAACTTAAGTCCAAAATTGATTCAGTAATATTACTAGTTTTTGTAGGTATAAAAGATAAGCCTTTGTTCAAGACTTCTACCTCAAACTTATCTAACGGTCTATGGGATAAATTATGGACTAAGTTAATTTCTCCCACATCTTTTTGATGGTAGGTTCCTTTGAATCGTTGAATGGGGCTTCTCTTTTTTGTCTGCCCCTGCTCAGAGCGATCCCTGGTTTTTAGACGTGGATCTGCTATAGGGAAAGGGCTTGTTAGTTCATGTGTTTCACCTTGTAAAAAGGAAGACAATTGTGGTCTTATTTTATTACGCACCACTTGCATGGGTTGTACAGATGAAGGTTCTACTGTCGGCATATTATTGCCACTACTGATGGGACTAAGTATTCCACTACCTCTAGCTATATCCTGGTTGCCACTAGATTCATTGTCTCCTATTGAGATTTCATTCTCTCTCATAACTTCAGAGTTATTACTAAGTTCAACATTCATTGCATTACTAATAGTTTTAGACACAACAATCGTAGTTCCTCTGTCTTTACGTTCAGAATTATTGATTGCAACACCTGAATTAGTTTTAATATCAACAACATTATTAATAACATCATTTCTTGGAACATTGTTACGTGTATTAGAGGCTGTGACATTATTAGAATTGAACCTGGGCCAGGTAAAGACCTGCCCGTTAGAAAAATCATTAATGTCTCTTAGCAACTTTTCTGTTCCATAAGCCTTTTTTCAAACATAACATTGTCCATAATTTTATCTAACTTAAAGTCAATATTTTCTTCTTTAAAATGACTGTACAGTTCATCTTGGCTTCTCTTAATGGACTCATTCAAGAGCCTTTCTTCTGGTAAGAAAAATTCATTCAATAAGTGCATATATTTTAAGCTCACCTCTATATTGAGCTGTTGCCATCGGCGTAGAAGTTCTGGGTATGCACTGCCTGTCGTCGGCATTTTCAGCACTCTCAAGCCCCTAGGTATAATCCGCTTTCTGATGCATGTTTCGAAGTGGAAGCGTTGCATTTGTAACCGCTTCAGTTTTAATAATTCTAGCTCCATGCCACTGAGTATTGTATTGATTCTTCCTGTATCAATGTCATTCAATGTAGTGTCTCCCTCCACTGAAGACAGGTCACACTGTCAGCGGATTCACGCTGTTCTCCAAACAGCGTTGTAAGCGTTCCTTAGAGGTGCGTTTGCTGATACGGCTAGGATTGTAAGGCAATTCAACTCCCACATCTCCGTCGTTACTCACAGCATCTGCCATGGGGTTGCCGAGTGGGACAAGACGTAAAACAAAAGTTAATATGTGAAGTAATAAAACGATTGTCCCTGGCAAACTCAGGAAAACCAACAGGAAACAGATAAAAGCCAGTATTCACTAAATAACAGAATCTCCTGTCGGTATTTCACTCCACGTAGAAGAAACTCTTAAACCAAAAGTTCTGATAGTAGACACAAAAATTGGCGCCAAAACACCAATTCAGATACTTGATAATCCAATACACTGAATAACTTCCTTAAATATTGACTTATCAGTCCAAAAACCAAAGTGTTGATTCAAAAATATATTTATTCGGTAAGCGCTTTCGCTGATAAGCTTTGTCAAACCACAAACAAAAAGAAATGCTGGCTGCTTTATATACATATTCAAGTTCAATTATCCATTTAAATAAAGTAATTTAGTTTTAAAGAGATACATTACTTTTGCGCCCAATATTTTAAAATGTGAGCATACATTCTGTATTAAAATCATTTTAATTATATCAATAAATTATGATATATAAAAACTCAAGTGTACTTATAAAATTTCATATGTTTCTCATCTTAAAAACATATCATTTATTACTGCATGTTAAAATGTATTAATAATAAAATTAATAGTAAAATAATAAATAATAAAACTTGTTGCACTAAATTTAGCATATACCGTGTGTAAAACACATCAATTCAAAATACGCTAATTTGGTGAATTGTCCATAAAAAATGACCTGGAATGCTATTGATAATCCAATGAACTTCGGTTAAGCACTTTCACTCAATAAATCTTGAGCTTCTTCAGAACATCCCAGTAAAAAAACTTCCGTCTTTTAAAACATTTTTGGCAGCAATTTCAAACCAGGTCCCAACTTAAAGCTACAATGTATTTTTAAAAAGCAATTATCTATACTCATAAGAATACAGGTGTAAAAATGCTACTTAACAATATGTATTCCTAACCAACCATACTATCCAATATTTGTGAAATATATTGTATAAATATAAAAAATAAAAATACACGCGAGTAAAAATGCATTCCCATTGCAATAAATAAATATATATGCTCATATATTAGATAGCTCATAATTCTGTTTGAAAACTACTATAATTTCAACATGTACATCGTTTTAATTTGTTACTGTCTGGTGGACTGTGGAACACCCTTAGAATTTATGCATATATAAATGTTCAAACATATTTATGCTACGTATTGACTTCTAATATGGCCTTTAGAGAGATGTTATCATTTAAACCTGGTGGAGTGGTGGCATCTACAAATATTTGCCACCATGCTTCCCTATAACTTAGTACTTTCTTATTGTCCCCTCCCCTGGGATCATGTTTAACACTAACAGGCCAAATTTGAAATGTTCCTCACCACTAATTTCTGTGTGTTTATACAGTGCATTTCTGTTGGGATGGGATTTGGATTTTCTGAGGTGCAGCATGTCCATTAATTCCGAGTTGGACATGGCTTTATACGTCAGGCACAGATTGCCTCTGAACAGGCAGTATGCCACTGAGTAGAGCTGGAGTTTCTTTAACCGGGCAGCATATGGCATCTGTTTGAGCCCTTTGATCCTCTTGGTGAGGTACTTTTGGGGTCTTTCCAGTTGCTGCAGGTGTCTGGTAAGGTACATCCCAAAAGGGGCATTGTACTCAATTATGGGCCTGATGAGGGATGAGTAAAGAGGTGCGATGGCGTCCCTGATCTAGATGTGAATCCCTTCATGATTAGGTGGGCTATATAAAATGTTTTTCTAACCACTTTGGCCACGTGGTTGTCAAATGAGAGATTGCTATTAACTTGGGTCCCCAGGTCCCTAATTACTTCTTTTGTACTTAATGGATTACCACCATTGGGGTCATTTGTGGGCACTTTGTTTTTGCCAAAGGGGATGACTATACACTTTTTGGCATTTAGCTTGAGGCCATGGCCTGGCACCAGTTGTCTGTTTCTAGGAGGCCCTTTTGGAGGATGCTTGTGTCGGCTGGAGAGTCGATTATGGCGCCCTGTTTGCAGTCATCTGCAAACTTGGTCAGCCACAGTCCTTGCGTGTTGGCCTGTACCTCCAAGAAATATATACGAGCAGAGGTCCCAGGACTGAGCCTTGTGGGACACCACTTGTAACTGGTTTGGAGTCTGACATGGCTCCAGCAATTCTAACCATGTGGGTTCTGTCCTTGAGCCAGTTTGCAATCTATCTAGTGACATAGGGGTTTATATTTAAGCTGGTGAGCTTATCTATAATGCCAGAGTGGGGTATTGTATCGAAGGCTTTTGCGAGGTCCAGGTAGGCTGTGTGGACCACCTTCCCCTAGTCAATGGCCTTGGTGACTTGTTTCAAAAAAATCAACCAGGTTTAAGAGGAAGGATCTGCCCTTAAAGCCAAACTGGGTAGGATCCAGTGTCTGTAGGTCCCCAATATCTTTATTTATGAGGTCCATGATGATCCTTTCCATAGCTTTGCAGACCAGGCTAGTCAGGCTTATGGGGAGATAGTTTCCAGGATCCGTTGAGGCACCACCTTTGTGGAGAGGGACCACTGTTGCTGTACGCCACTCTTTGGGCACATATCCTGTAGTAAGGCTGAGATTGAACAGTAGTTTTATGTTTGGGTTTAGCTTTTGGAGTTTATGTAGGACGCCAGCCAGGGACACCGTCTGGTCCCATTGATGCTGTGTTTTTTGCTTTGGAGAGGGCGGCTCTTACCTGAGCATCTGAGATGTCAGGGGGGCAGCACTCTGCTGGGATAGATATTTGCCCTTTTGGTGGGGGGGGGGGGTTTGCACTGAACCTGTCAGCTAGGATGTTGGCAATGTCTGTGGGTTTGGTGTATTTTTTCTCATTCTGGACTAATTCTGAGCATATCTGGGAATTACCACCCAGGTTCCTAACATAACTAAAGAAAGCCTTATGATTATCCTTAGTGTCCTGTGCAATTTTTCTCTCGAAGCTGGCCTTAGACAATTTTACGAGTGCCCGTAGTGTTTTGCTAATATTGATCAGTGATGCCTTCCCTTTTGGGATTTTGCTCTATCATTTAGTAGCTTCCTCCTTCTATTGTATAGTTTGTTTATGGCTGGGGTCCACCAGACAGGACGTCTGCCTTTGGAGGACTGGGTCTTGGTTTTATTTGGGATCGCATGATCCATGCATTCCTGAAGGTGTTCATAGAATGCATTTACAAAGGATTCTGCAGTCTGGGCCGTATTTTCCACAGGCCCGGGGGCTTTGAAGGATTCCACCTCGGTTTTGAGGAGTGTGAAATTTGCTTTAGAGAAGTTTTTCACTGTGGTTTTCTGGGCAGGGGGTGGGGTCGCGATGTGAATATCCAGTGAGATTAGTTTATGGTCTGATCTTACCAGTGAGGGATACACTTCTGGTCTGGAGCATAGAGTCCCCATGTTAGTGATGATCAGGTCCAGTATGTTTTCCCCTCTTGTGGGAGTGGTAACAAGTTGATCCATAGCATTTGAGTTTATAAATTCTAGGAACCTTTGGGCTAGGGTGTTGGAGCTAGAGTAATGCTCCCAGTCCATGTTTGGGTAGTTGAAGTCGCCCAATATAATGATGTTTGGAGAGACCTTCATATTTTCCAGTGTTCTCAGGAAGGCCGAGTGGGGTTCCTGGGTTTGGGAGGGTGGTCTGTAGCAGGCTAAAACTGGAAGGCAGTTTTACCCACTGTTAGTTGCACATGGATAGTCTCTGATGCTTCGTGCTATGCCACCAACCTGGAGATGTGGGTATCTTTGATGAATATCGATACTCCCCCTCCATTTGTGGTTCGGTGCAAGTTTTGGGGCCGAAAAGCATGGTATGAGGTATAACCTGGTAGTGCTGGGGTGCTCTAGGGAGCCCTGAACCAGGTTTCTGTTACTACACAGATATCTATGTTCTCCATGCTAAGGAGAGTTTCGAGTGCGTGCATCTTGAGGTTTAGACTTCTGGCGTTTAGTAGCATTACTCTTAGTTTCTTATCCCTTGTGATACCTATGGAGGTGGGTTTGTCTTTTGAGCCTTGCCTAAAAAAAGGCACTATGGGGGTAGCAAGAGCCTTTGCCAATATCCGAAAGCCCGGGGTGACAGGTGCAAGCCATCCCTAGCAAAGCATCGTGGCTCGTCGAGCATATCATCCCAAGTTGACAGGCATTGGATCCCCTTTGAATGACACCAGTACTTAAGCCAATTGTTGAAATTGATCATCTTTGTCTTCATATTGTGGCATCATTCTTGGTGACTGTAAGATGCTACTCAAGGTCAGGGTAATACCGGCCTGGGCTACATGCTCAGAGAGCTCCTCTAGGTCTCTTCATGTAGTCCAGGGAGGTACGTCTCAGGTCATTCACATCAGCATGGACAATGACAAGAGTCATATTTGTACTTGCCTTGGAGTGACCTGAGTGTTTGTGTTATGTGGCGGATCCTTGCGCCAGACAGGCTGCTCAGTGACCCTCTCCTTGTTCAGCCTGGTGAGCGGGACGTCAGTGTGCCTGACGATAGAGTTACCTATTACAAGTGTATCAGGTGTGTTGTTTAGTCTTAAGGGCTGTGACTGTTCGGCACAATGGCTTTGTGAGATGTGCTGCACGTATTTTGTTTTGGGGTAGCGGTTGCTTGGGTGTCTGCTTTGGAGGTCTCT
>NC_056749.1:249899391-249914391 GCF_019279795.1 Protopterus annectens
CTGGGGAACTATACTGGCCACTCTGCATAATCCTTGACAATTGCATTATATGAGCATGTGTAAGGTTTGCATCGATCATGCTATCCCACATATACCCATGACTGCTCCACAACAGGACACCTGTCAGGTGTACACCAGCCATATATGAGCTGTCCAACAGACAGAGTGAGCTAATACATTGCAGAGCTGTAGCCCACAGAGGGAGGACATCTCTGAACAGTACCGGCACGACACTTCAATCCCACATAATCATCACAACACAGTGTTGACAGAGAAATTGTCCGGACAATGCAGATAGAGCTCCCCTCAGTCTGTTATTGACGTCCACTTACTGTTAGAGGTCCTTAGCAACCCTCTTCCAGCACACACCAACAACATGGATGTGGCTTAGCACATTCAAACCCTGGGATCTCCACTGTGTCCCTGCTTGACAGAGGCACAGCACACTAGCCTCACACGATGCCTTATGTGACCTGCTTTACAGTGGCACAGTAGCCTACTGTACTGGGGATGCAGATGCCAAGCACACTCTGGCTAAGCTGTCATTCCCTAGGGCAAATAGCCTAGTATTGACCTTTACACCCATATGCTTAATTGTCAGATACACAATATTTGTTGCTGATAGACTGTTTGCAGGTCTTTATTGCCATAGCATTCCCTGTTTCTATGAACAACTTGTGTATCTGTGGAAGATGTTTGAATATGAGGGGGATCCACTATATCACTTATGTCTCTGTAGTCATTTAACTGTGTGCACTGGGAAGATTGCTCTGATGTGGTTGGTTCCTGGAATGACACGTACAAATACCAGATATGTGTGGCCAACTGCTAAACAGAGATATGGCCTAAGTGTGTGAGCATGCCCAGTTCAGCCTTTCCATGGCATGTTGTCTGACATATGTCTCATTTATCAAAGTGTGCGAGCATGCCCAGTGTGAGCTTTCCATATGTTGAACTCTGCAGTCCACCACATATTTGGATGAGTGTGATCTTCAACAATATCCCACGTTTATGGTTGTGTGTTGGGTGTCATGTTGTGTACTTTCTGGCCAACTGCTTCATGTCTGAACACAACAGGGATTATACTGTGCCTTCAGGGTTTGCATGGGATACTTTGCATACAGTTGTCAACATCCTTTCATACCGACCTAACACTGTAGTACCATATAGTGTACTGGTTCAGTACTTTCACTGTGGTGGACAGTATCCTGGGCTTTAGTCCTATCACTGCTTTAAATCTTCATAGTGAGCACAACAGACTGTTTAGGGGCCAGTTGTGCACATATGACCATGTTGCATTATGTTCAGATATGGACTACCTACACCAGGCTTGTCCAACATTGGTAGTGTATTCCACAACATAGGTGGACATTGGCAAACACTAGTGATGTGCCCTAGGCCATTTCTAATGCTAGTCAGAGAGTGTGTTTGTCCTTCGACACACATTGTAACTGGAGTTTGCCATGACATATATCATGGTTAGTATACTGTGCCTCTGTCTACCTGTGACATAACAGTGATACCCAGGATAAACCTACCATCTCCCATCCACTCATCAAGATTCCTCTTGAGGAGTGTCGATGGGTGACTCTCTGGCTAACCTGTACTGGGAGTTTACTCAAGAGTGGGGGTGGCTTCTGTGTTATGGATCATTCAGTACAGCTTGTCCTATGTATGTCAGTGCTGGGGTTCAGGTCTCTCATGTGCATAGCTCACTGCCATTCAGATTGTACAAGGTGCAGCATGTTCATTGATTCCAGCTTGGACATGGCTTTATACATCAGGCACAGCTTGCCTCTGGGTGGGCAGTATGGCAGTGTGTGGAGCTGCAGTTTGTTTAATCAGGCAACACATGGCATCTGTTCAAGCTCTTTGCTACTCCTGGTGAGGTACTGTTGGGGACTTTACAGTTGATGGAGGTGTCTGCTGAGGTACATCCCACAGAGGCTATTGCAGTCAATTGTAAAACTGATGAAGGATGACTGCAGAGCCACAATGAACTCCCCTTATCTAGATCTGACAACCTTCATGATTAGGTGGGTATATGGTATGTTTCTGTGAACACTACAGCCACTTGTTTGTCCAATGCAGGATATCTATCACCTTGTGTCCCCAGGTCTCTCATTACATGTTAGGTACATAATGGGTTAACACCTGTGTGGTAATTGGTGGGCACTTACTGTATATCCTCAGGGGTTGACTATACACTTTTCTGCAATTAGCTTGCTGACATGGCTATGGCACCAGTTGTTTGTTTCTATGTGGCCCTTTTGTGGGATGCTTGTGTCAGCTGGGGGTCAGATATGGTGGGCAGTTTGTAGTCCTCTGCATACATGTTCAGTCACAGTCCTTCCATGTTGGCCTGTACCTATGGGACATATATATGAAACGAGGGAGGTCCCAGGACCAAGCCTTGTGGGATGCCACTTATATCTGGTTTGTAGTCTGACATGGCTGCAGCATGTCTGACCATGTCAGTTCTTTCCTTGGTCTGGTTTGCAACCCCTCTACTGACATAGGGGTTTATATTTAAGCTGGTGAACATATCTATACTGAACACGTAGGGTATTGTATGGAAGCATTTGAAAGGTCCAGCTACGCTGTGTGGACCACATTGCCCTCATCAATGACCTTAATGACTGTTTCAAATGGGTCAAACATGTTTAGGGGCAGGATCTGCACTTAAGACAGCCACACTGGGTAGGGTCCGGTGTCAGTAGGTCCCCGATATCTTTATGTCTGTGGTACATGCTGATCCTTTCCATAGCTGTGCAGACCAAGCTTGTCAGGATTCTGGGGTGGTAGTTTGCAGTATCCATTCAGGCAACACCTTTGTTGAGAAGGACCACTGTTGTTGTACACTGCTCTTGGGTACATATCCTGTGGTAAGGCTGACATTGAGCAGTAGTGTGATTTGGCATTCCATTCTTCTTGGAGTCCATGTTGGACTCAGCCCAGGACACCATCTCATACCACTGCTGCTGTGTGTTTTGCTTTGTAGATGCTGGCTGTTACCTCAGCATCTGCAATGTCAGGGGGCCAGCAGTCTGCTGGGATAGATATTTTGCATTCTGGGTGGGGGGGTGTTTGCACTGCACCTGTCAGGTTGTATGTTGGCAATATGTGTGTGTGTTTGGTATGTTGTTTGTAATATTTGTGTGATTCAGAGCATATCTGTGAATTCCCAACATGGTTCCTACCATTAGTTGAGTAAGCCTTGGGATTATCCTTAGTGTCCTGTACAATTTGTATCTTCATAGGTTCATAGGTTCATACTAGGCTATCCACCCTAGAGCATTTGTAAGCCTAGCCAGAGTGTGTGTGTCTTCACGCCCTTGCTATGTGAATATTATGGCCATTTATGATTTACTTTACTGTGCCTCTGTCTGGATGAGACACAGTGAAGACCCCCAGTGTACATCTACGATCATCCATCCACTTGGCAATATTCCTGTTGAGGAGTGCGGTGAGGGGCTCTGCCTAACATGGAGTTGGATCCTGTTCCAGGGTGTGGGGAGCTCTGGGTTATGTATTTGTCCCTCCAGCACATCCTATTTCATTACGTGTTGAGGTTGACATCTGTCACTCTCACAGCTCCAATGGGTTTGATTTTTCTGGAGTGGAGCATGTCCATTACTCCTGTGTTGGACATGGCCTTGTACAATAGACATACAATGCCTCTGTGTAGGCAGTATGTGACTGCATTCAGCTGGGGTGTCTACAGCCAGGCAGCATATGACATATATTTGAGACCCTTTATCCTCTTGGTGAGGTACCTTTGAGGTCTTTCTAACTGCTGCAGGTGTCAGGTAAGGTACATCCCAACTGAGGCATTGTACTAGATTATGGGTCTGATAAGAGAACAGTACAGGGGCACAATGACCTCTGTTGACGTAGATGTGAATCCTTTCATGATACGGTGTCCAATATAGACAGTCCTCCTAGCCACATTGGCAATGTGAGTGTCACATAACAGGTTACTGTCCACTTGTGTCCCTAGGTCCCTGATTACTCCTTGCATACATAATGGTTTACCACCTATGTGGTAATATGTGAGTACCTTGTTTGGTATTTGGTGGGACATTCATATTGTCCAGTGTCTTCAGGACGTCTGGGTGGGGTTCCTGTGTGTGAGAGTGTGGTCTGTAGCATGCTACAGACTGTACAGCAGTTTTGACTACAGTTAGGTGCACATGGGTGGTCTCCGATGCTTCGTGCATTGTCAGTTACCTGTACATATGGGTTTCTGTGCTGCATATGGATACTCCCCCTCCTTTTATGTTTTGGTCCAGGTTTTTGGGCCATAACGCATGATATGAGGTATAACCTGGTAGTGCTGGTGTGCTGTCAGTAGGCTTGCAGCAGGTTTCTGTCACTGCACAGACATCAATGTTCTTCATACTGGGGAGGGCCTCAGGAGCATGCATATTGCGGTTTACACATCTGGCATTGGTCAGCATTACCCTTATGTTTCTTACCACTTATGTTTTCTAGGGTGGTGGGTTAGTCTTTTCAGCCTTGCCTACGTACGGCTCTATGGAGGTGGCAAAAGCCTTATCCAATATCCAGACGCCCAGGGGTAAGAGGTGCAAGCTATCCCTGGAACAGCAGCATGGCTTGTCATGCATGTCATCTCAAGCAGACAGACATTAGGTCCTCTTGGACTGACAGCTGTAATTGTGCCACCTGTTAAAGCTGATCATTCTGTGTTTGTACTGTGGCATCATTCCTGGTGAGGGTAGGATGCTGCAAACGGCCAGTGTAATACCAGCCTGGAGTACATACTCAGAGAGCTCATCCATGTTTCTTTTCATGTAGTCCAGGGAGGTACATCTCAGGTCTTTCACACCAGCATGGTCAATGACTGCATCATATTTCTACTTGCTTTGGGGTGACCTGCATACTTGTGTTATGTGGCATATTGTAGCAGCCTACAGGCAGCTTACTGTACCCTTTCCCTTGTTCAGTCTGGTGAGTGGGACAGCAGTGTGTCTGCCTATAGAGTCACCTATTACAACTGTATCAGGCATGTTGTTTCTCCTTCTGGCCTGTGACTGTTTGGCACACCAGCTTTGTGTACTATGTGTTGCATGTGCTATGTTTGGAGGTTGTGGTTGCTTGGGGGTCTGCTTTGGAGGCCTCTGTTGGTGTAGTGTGTTTGTAATTAGGGCCTCCGAGAATGTTTTTCTGTGTTTATGTGTTTGGTTTACAGTTGTGATAGGTTTATGTGGGACTGGGTTTGTGGTGTGTGTGGTTACCTTCTCCTCCTGATTAGTTTTGACTGTACTGAGTTGGGGGAGCTCAGCCTCCGGTTTGGATAAATGGTTGCATCTCTCACATATATTTGTATTTATTGGGGGGAGTTGAGGGTTGTCTGTGTACTTGGGGCAGGTGTAACATTGCCTCAGGATTCACAGATTCTACTTGTTGTAGCTGGCCTTAGTGGATTGTATGTGTGGACATATTTTATTGCCATACTACTGATCAGTGATTACTTCCCTTTTTATGTTTGCTCTATCATGTAGTAGCTTCCTCATTCTCTTGCATGGTTTGGTAATGGCTGGAGTCCAGCATGCCAGATGCCTGCATGTATGGCATTGTGTCTTGTTGTTATTTGTGATTGCATAATCCAAGCATTCCTGGCTGTGTTCATGGAATGCCTGTATAACAGGTTCTGTGGTGTGTCCCATATTTTGCACCTGCACAGGGCCTTTAATGGCTTCCACATCAGTTTGGAGGGGTGCAACTTATGCTTTACACATGTTTTTCACTGTGGTTTTCTGGCCAGGGACTGTGGTCAGGATGTGTATATCCGGTGTGATTACTCTATAGTCTGGTCTTACCAGTGAGGGATACACTTCTCATCTTGCCATCCAGTACCCATGTTGCTGATTATCACATCCAGTATGCTTACCGCTCTTGTGGGAGTGGTACATTGTTCCTGAGCATTTTGGTTTATGGATTCTAGGAACTTTTCTCCTACAGTGTTGATGCTAGTATAATGCTCCCAGTGTGTGTCTGGGTATTTTCAGTCAACCAATATAATGTGGTTTGGGGGGCTTGATATATTCATGTGTTCCAACATAGGCCAGGTGCAGTTCCTGGTGTTAGGACGGTAGTCTGTAGCAGGCTATATACTGGGAAGTGGTTTTAGCCACTGTTACTTGACCATGGCTAGTCCATGCTGCTTCTTGTTGTGGTACCAACATGGGGGTGTGGTTATCCTTGACAATTATTGCTAGTCACCCTCCTTTTGTAGCTTGTTCCATGTTTTGTGGCTGTACAGCACAGTATGAGGTGTAACCTGGTAGTGTTAGAGTACTGTTGTGAGCCTTGACCCAGTTTTCTGTTACAGGACAGATATCAACATTCTCCATACTGGGTGCGTTTACACTGCATGCATCTTGCTGTTTAGACTTCTGGCATTGGGTAGCATTACATCTAGGTTCTTATCCCTTGTGGTACCTATGGAGGTGGATTTGTGTTTTGAGCCTTACCTATTCAGGGCACGCTGTGGGTACTGACAGCCTTTGCCAGTATCCATGAGGCCTGGACTGATAGGTGCATGCCACCCCTAGCAGGTGGTGTATCATGTCATGCTCAGCATGTCATCCCAGGCTGGAACACATTGGCTCCCCTTTGACTAACTGCATTACTTCAGCCAATTATTGCAATTGATCATCCCATCGTCATATTGTGGCTTCATGCTTGGTGAGGGTGGATGTCAGTCAGGGTCCTCAAGTGTGCATATAGTACATGGTGTTACATTACTTAACACATGGCATTCATGCCTCAGGTAGTGCTGCAGGGCTGCCTCTGTTGGATGCACATATTACACTCCCTGTACATGTTTGAGAGCAGGTTATGTCATTTTAGGCACCCATGTTATTATATGAGTGAGTCAAAGAGGGGGGTATCATTCCCAGGGTTCCTACTGAGCCAGTGTATGTGCTATGCATTGCCTCTTAGCCAAGGCCAGGGCATACTGGGCATACCTCCTTCTGCCTACTGGGGCAGGCTCAGGTTGTTCCTCCTCCGAGTCACGCTCTGCCTGTGATGGCCTTGGCAATGGTGGGGGGCTGTTTGGCCCGGCCCTATGCTGGTCCTGCTGAAGCTGTTTTCGCAAGATCATATTATGTAGCATAGCACATACCATGACAATTTGGGTACATGTAGTTGGTGAGTACTGCAAGGCTCCACCAGATGTGTCCAGACACCGGAACCGTGACTTGAGCAGCCCAAACACATGCTCTATTACATTACGTGTTTGTGCATGTGCCTCATTATGGCGTTCCTGTTCAGTTGTGTGTGCGTTTCTGATGGGTGTCATCAGCCACAGCTCCAGTGCATAACCTGCATCCCCCACTAGGTGTGCGTGTGGGATGTCCCCATTGGCAAATGTCTGGTACAGCTGCGTCAAATGCCAGATGTGGGAATCATGGTAGCTCCCAGGGCAGCCAGCACACACATTCATTATTATGCCCTGGGCATCACACACGACCTGGCAGTTGATGGAGGGGAAGCCCTTGCGGATAATGTAGGCCCTACCCCGCTCACCGGCTGGTGCTTTGATGCGTATGTGCGTGCAGTCTATTGCACCCACTACCTCAGGGTATTCCGCTATTTGCTGGAAGAGACGCATATTGCTGGCCAATACCTCATGGGCATTGGGGAAATATACATGATCACCGACATGTGCTGACATGGCATCCAGGAACTGGTGCAGTACCCTGGAGGCTGATGCCTGTGATATCCCCATCATATCACCAGTTGGTCAATGGAAGGTACCTGTTGCTAGTATTCTTAGGCCAACACATACCTTGGTTTCCGCTGGGATGGGTTCCCCTCTGTTGGTTCTGTGTGTGAGGCGTGGCCTGCACAGCTCAACAATTCGCTGCAGGAGGTCTCTGTCCACTCTATAGTGCTCTACTATCTCCAGCTGATGTAACCCATGGTAGGTGACCCTGGGCCTGTACACTCTTCTCCGTCTCCTCACTGTGGGTTGTCTGGCACCATCTGCATTGTCACCACCCTCAGCAAGTCGCCTATGTCTCCTTATGACAGCTATGGCAGCCCCTAGCATTTCTGCTCTGAGTTCAGCTTTTTCAGTTTTCACTTCTAATAGCTTACTCCTGTCTTGCAGTGTCTCTTGAGAGATACATCCTGCACTGCTGTTTGCAGAGTTTTAAGTGCTTGGCTGAGCTACTCTTCTGCCTGTGTAATTGCCTGCTTCTAATTGTTTTCACCTGCTAGCTCCAGCAGTATTCCCTGCTAGCTTCCTACTAATTCTGTTGCTTCCTTTTTCCTTTCTGTTTCCTCAGGGGGGAGCAATGTGCATACCAGCAAAAACACGCTCACAGTGGCTTACACGTATGCACACATGCTTACACGGTTCAGAATCTGCTTATTCAGGTTAAAACGTGCGCACACCAGCGCAAACAGTGTTACAACTCTGCCAACAGGCTCCCACATGCTCAGTCTGCCCTACACGTGCGCACACTAGTGCAAACAGTCTTCAAAGTCTACCAACACGCTCCCACATGCTCAGTCTGCCTTACACGTGCACACACTGTCCTACCCACGCCTCATGGCATGCACACGTGCGCATGCACACCCAGCAAGAAACTTTGGTGTAAGTAACAGTGTACACCTTCCATTTCTTGACTTTTCCATGCTTATCTTGTGGCACTCCTCTTTCCATGATCTGTGTCTGACATCTGTCATGTAACACTGACCTCCAATGAACTGCATTTCTTTCTACCATTCCCCCCTGTGATGTCACCTATCTCCTACTCTATTCCTCTGCCTTATGTATCTCTTACACTACTCAGAATGTGCTCATTTGTTATGTGACAGTGGGATTCAGTATCCTAACCCTCATTTACATCAGATTGCCTACTAATGCTTAGTTACATGTCTTAGACTCAGCTTCCCCCCTTAGCAACCACTAAACGGTGGCCATGTTGTTTTTGGTCTGCTGGTCCCTGCATTGTAAATCCATGTATTGCATAAAACCCACATTTGTGGGTTTATAACCTTCATTTTTATGTTTTATACAGCGCAGCCCGTTTGCGCAGGGCTGCGCTGCGTTTAAACATCAGCGATTGACGAAAATAAAATTTTTTTTTTTCATATTTGCATCGGGGTACCTTGCCAATGGCCACATATTTGGCCATTGGCATGCTGCCTGTCACATATGCACCCTTTATTTGGAGCTGACATGGCTCCATTGTGATTTTTGCAGAAACGTACTCAGTTGTCAACTGAGTACATTTCTGCAGCTAAAACGGCTCTTACACGGGCTACTTTCTGTTTCATGGATTGCTACTCTACCTCATTTGCATGCCTTTCGGCTGCAAGTGAGGTATTTAGCATATCCACGCCCAGTCCGTGTAAGAGACGTTTTAGCTGGTCTCTTACACGGAGTTTCGGGCTGTTCCTGGATCGCGAGGCTTGCATGGAGTCTTACACGTCTCTTACACTCCGTGCAAGCCTTCGTGAATCCTGCCCTAAGTGTTTTTCTTTGATGTCAGAACAGTACTACTGAATTATTTAAGTATTTCTTTGTGATCTCTGAACTCTTGACTAGCACTGTGTAGTAAAATGTATTGTCTTTTGTTTTGGCTATTTGTTATTAAGTATTTTTAAAACCCTTTCAACCGTGGCTGTTTTTGTAGAGATAATTTAAGCTCTTTAGAGTACTTGCATGCCTTTGGTAAAATTATACAAAGCCACTCTAAAAGCGTTAATCCTGGGCTATACTACCAATTGGATAATAATATTGTACAGTAATAATTGGACACCCTTTTAAGGGCCTTTGAGTAGCTGATAAATATTAGTGGGTGGTGGCAGCTGGTACTACCGTATATTCTGGGAAGAAGGGGCACAGCTGGTGAACCTGGTGCCAGCTTTCCCCAGGAGTGTCTGTGTGGTTGTATAAATTCTTCTCAAAGTGTGTGTGTATGTGTGTGTGTCAGCTACTTGGGCAGGGACACAAAGCACTGGTTGGACAGAGAGGGTGCTGGAGGTTTTAGCTTGCCCACTAGGCTGAGATCTGGGCCCTATAGCTGTGCCAGTGGGGAGTCTTGTTGGAGACCTGTAGAGCAAGGGAGCGACCAGCCCCAGACTGACTGTGATCTCTGTTTGCTCTTAAGGGAAATTTCACTTTACTGTGTGTATTTGTTATCCTTTTCTCCTATATGAGATGCCCCTCACTGGTGTTAGTGGTGAAGATTGAGGCTCCTTGATTGCTGGGCCAGGGCACGGGTGTCACATATTAATTGTTTGGCAGTGGTGGGATATCCACACCACATATTAATTGGTTGGCAAATACTAATTGGCTTGTAGTAGTGTGGGTAGAGTGAATTCCTGCAGCTTCTGTACAGTGAGCTTTGAAGGTTTTTTGTACTCTAAATCAGCCACGCAGTGAATACTCAGAGTTCAGATCACAATTGTTTTATTTCTTTTGTTAGCTTAGTTAGTCAGGGTGAGCAGGCAGCATGCCAGCAGAGGAGTATGGAAAGCTGACAAGGAGCCAGCTGGTGGAGATGTGCCAGTCTAGGGGACTGGTGCATGGAAACCTGACTAAGGCAGACCTGATTGCAGCCTTGGTTACATCTGCATCAGAAAACAACAACCAGGAGGACAATCAGACTGGCACTGGAGATATAATACCCTCGGAGAATGGACAGCTCAACCTTTCTGCAGAGGACTTAAAAATCCATCTGGAGCTAAAGAGACTAGAGTTGGAGGCTAGACTTTTGGAGATGGAAGCTGAGGAAAAGGAGCATCAGAGGAGGCATGAGAGGGAAATGCTGACTCTTTGCCAGAGTCATGGAGGTAATGGGGAAGGGAGTAACTGGACCCCAGAAGCACAAAGGGTCAGTTAATTTCTTCCACAATTTAAAGAGGGGGATAATTTTGATAGATTCATTCATATGTTTGAGAGGTATGCAAACAGTATAGTGTTGACCAAAGGCTCTGGGTACAGTTCCTGACCCCCTTACTCCATGGTAAAGCTTTAACTGTTTTGTCAAAAATGTCTGACATTGCATGTTTTGATTATACTGCTTTTAAAAATCACTTGTTAGAATTGCTTAAGCTAATACCTGAAACTTATAGGAAAAAGTTTTGTGATCATAGATGCAAGGCAGATGAAAGTGTGTGTGAATATATTGCTGAATTGAGCACTTATTTCCATAAGTGGGTAAGTGGATGTCAGGTCACCATGTCTGAAGGGCTGGCAGACCTTTTGGTGAGGGAACAAGCCCTTAGCACTTTGCCTGAGGACATGAGCATCTGGTTAGCTGATAGACAATGTGCTACTTCAGATGAGTTGGGGAAGAAGGGAGACCTATACCTGGCAAGCAAAACAGCCCTGCATAGGAAAGAGACCCCTAGTACTGCTCATGGGTCTAAAGGAACCCATGTTGGGCAGCACAGACTGCTCCAACAGAATCTGCCAGTAGCAGGGGAAGCCACTAGTCCAGGTACATGTCCAGAAGCTAGGGTTAAATATTTTGAATGCAACCAGTGGGGCCATGTGGCATACAGGTGTCCACAAAGGCAAGGTGGGGAGCAAAAGGTGAGGGAGCCGGTAAGTGGGAAAGACAAAATGCCAGTAGTAGGTTGTCTTGGAGCAACAATGGTACCAAATTACCACCAGAGGTTATATCCTATTGTAGTGAATGGCAAAGAGGCTATTGCCAACAGAGACACAGCCTCTGATATAACCATTGTAAAGCCTGCAATGGTTACAGAGGGGCAGTACTTGCCTGGGCAGTCTACTCCAGTCAGGGCTTTAGGAGGCATCCCATTCCATACACCTTTGGCTAGGGTTCTCCTTGACTGGGAGGGTGGAAAAGGAAGCCATCAAGTAGGTGTGTTTGAGGATATACCTGCATATGTCCTGATAGGGAATGATTTTGATAGTGCAGTACCCTGTGCTTGTGCAGTTACACAAGTCAGGATTGGAGACAAGCAGGTAAGTCTGGTAGCCTGGGGGAGAAGAAAATAAACGCCAGGAACCAAAATGCAAAGAACAAGGCAGGAAACCACTGGATAAACACTTTATATAAGTAAAGCTTTCGGATACAATCCTTTCTCAATACAATTGAGAAAGGATTGTATCCGAAAGCTTTACTTATATAAAGTGTTTATCCAGTGGTTTCCTGCCTTGTTCTTTGCAGCCTGGGGGAGACCCAGACAGACTGCATACTTGCAGCCAGAACTGGTGAGGTGGTTACTTCAGGGAGGGAGCTACCCTGTAGCGGTCAGACTGAAGGTGAGCCACAGCTGCTTTGGGGTACTGATGGCCCCTTAAACAGAGTGACTACAAAGTTAGAGGTGGGTAGTAGTACCCAGGCTGATAGTAAGGCACCACTGTCCGAGGATGCCAGACTTCCTGTGGAAGGGAAGCTGGGAAGGGTTACAAGGAGAGAGTTGAGACAGGCTCAGCTCTCAGACCTTACATTGTAAGGCTTGAGGCAGGTAGCTAGGGTGGCACCCGATTCTCAAGGAATGGGGGAATCTGTATACTGGGACAAAGGGTTACTATACAGAGAGTGGACCCCTGAGGGAGGGCTAGAAGGTGAGAGAGTACAGCAGTTGGTAGTGACTATAGCCTACCATCTGGTGCTTCTAGCCATAACCCATGATATTCCCTTTGCAGGTCATATGGGCATAAAATGTACAAAGAGGCTTATTATGCAGAACTTCTATTGGCCTGGAATTTCCAGAGATGTAACAGGGTACTGCAGGACCTGTGAGCAGTGCCAAAAGGTAGGCAAGGCAGGAGACAAGATGAGAGCTCCTTTGATGCCATTGCCTGTGATTAAGAAGCCATTTCAGAGGGTAGCTGTGGATATTGTGGGTCCTCTGAGTACCCCAAGTTCCACAGGGAAAATGTATATCCTAGTGGTAGTGGATTATGCTACATGATGCCCTGAGGCAGTGGCTTTGTCCTCCATTGAGGCAGAGAAGGTGGCAAATGCTTTGTTAGAGATTTTCAGCAGGGTAGGTTTCCCAAAGAAATGCTGACTGACAGAGGTACCAATTTCATGTGAGACCTGCTGGCTTGTCTGTGGAAGTCCTGTGGGGTGAAGCACATGAAGACCAGCCCCTACCATCCCCAGACTAATGGTTTTGTTGAGAGTTTAAACTCTACAATCAAGTCCATGCTATGGACATTTCCAGATCAGTTTAAGAGGGAGTGGGATAAATATTTGTCCCATCTGTTGTTTGCTTACAGAGAGGTTCCCCAGGAATCCACAGGTTTTTCACCCTTTGAGTTGCTGTATGGGCATAGGTTGAGGGGAACTCTAGATTTAATTTGAGATGAGTGGGAAGGTGAGTACGATTCTCACAAGGAGTCTGTTGTGGCATACATCCTAAACCTCAGGACAAGGCTCAGGGAACTCATGGGCTTGACTCAGGAGAGCCTGGCAGAAGCCCAGCAACAGAAAAAGGTGTGGTTTGACAGGAATGCTCAAGCTAGAGAGTATGCTGTGGGGCAGCAGGTAATGGTTCTCATTCCTGTCAGACACAACAAGCTGCAAGCAGCTTGGGAGGGACCCTACAAAGTGGTAAGAAAGGTAACTTAACTTAACTACATGGTGGAACTGCTAGGCAGAAGGCAGGCGCACAAATTGTACCATGTTAAAATGATGAAACCTTACCATGATAGGGAGGCCCTTGTGCTGAGCATTTGCAGTGGATTGCAGGAGGAGTCTGAGGGAGATCTGGGGACTGATCTCCTCAGTGAGGCTCGGGCTGACACCTCAGTGGAAGGGGTAGTAATGTCCCAGCAGCTATCTCTTACCCAGGTTCGAGAACTCCGAGCAGTGTTGCAGGAATTTGGGGACATGTTCACCGGGAAACCAGGGTGCACCCAACTGGGCAGCACCAGGTGGATACAGGACGCCAAAGGCTTATTAGGCATGCCCCTTATAGATTGCCTGAGAGAGTCAAACAGACTCTGAGGGAGGAGGTACAAGAGATGTTGGAACTAGGGGTGATGCAAGAGTCCAACAGTCCCTGGGCCTCCCCAGTAGTGCTGGTGCCAAAGAGGGATGGCAGCACCAGGTTCTGTGTGGACTACAGGAAATTAAATAGTCACACAGAGTCAGATGTTTACCCCATGCCTAGAACAGATGAGAGCAGCTGGGTGGGGCTAAGTATTTTACAACCATTGATCTTACCAAGGGTTATTGGCAGGTGCCCTTGACTCCCAGTGCTAGAGAGAAGTCAGGTTTTGTGACTCCTTTTGGCTTGTATGAGTTCACAAAGATGCCCCTTGGGATGAAGAATGCCCCAGCAACTTTTGAGAGGCTGGTAGACCATATCCTGGCAGGAGGGTTTGCCCTTGCTTACCTAGATGACATTGCCATCTACAGCCATTCCTGGCCAGAACACCTTCAGCATGTCAGGGAGGTGCTGGGCAGATTACAGAGAGCAGGGTTGACCATTAAGCCAAGCAAATGTCAGGTGGGTATGGCAGAGGTCTCCTACCTAGGACATAGAGTGGAGAGTGGTAAGATAAGGCAAGAACCTGCCAAAGTGAAAGCCATTCAGGCATGATGTGCACCTGTTATTAAAAAGCAGGTGAAGGCATTTTTAGGGACAGCAGGGAACTACAGAAAGTTAGTCCCCAGTTATAGTACCATAGCTGCTCGCCTCACAGACCTGACAAGGAAGAACAGGCCAGATAAGGTAGTGTGGACCCCAGCATGCGAGTCGGCATTCCAGAAGCTTAGGGAAGCTTTGGGAGGATCCCCTGTGTTAGCCAGTCTAGATTACAGCAAAGAATTTGTTGTGCAGGTAGATGCTTCGAACCATGGGGTGGGGGCTGTACTTAGCCAGATTTCTTCAGATGGAGGAGAGCACCCAGTGGTTTATCTCAGTCATAGGCTCCAACCCAAGGAGGAATGCTATGCAGCTGTAGAAAAGGAATGTCTAGCCATAGTGTGGGCACTGCAGAAACTTCAGCCTTATCTGTATGGA